>NW_027515453.1:600000-809240 GCF_048772815.1 Callospermophilus lateralis
ACAGGTGAAATATAAGTATGAATACAGAAGTCTAGGTAAGATTTGAAGCCCAGAAGAGCATTGGGTCCTTGATTGGGATACTTAGCTTTGAAATACCTTCTGCACAGATGTCTCAGATAAATCGATAAACAATGGCATAGGACCTTGTAAATTGGATGACTGAATGTAGAAGAAAACATCCACTTAAAAAGGGTAGTCGGTAGGATTGGAAAGATAGTCAGTAAGTTTAGGAAGAAGAGTGAGTATAGGATTTGGTCCAAAAGTTCTTTAGCAATAGGGTTTCTCGTAGAGAATGAATGTAAATGTCAGAACATGTGATGAGTCAGTCACAATGATTAACTGGGGAAAATATATAGGGAAGCAGATATCAATAGAGACATGAAGAAATCAGGCAAAGTATAAATTGATTGATAGGATTAGACATTTTCAACATGGTAGATGTTGAATATACAATCTTAGAAAAAAACAAATATTTAGCACCAATAGGATTAACATTTGAGAGCATTAGGCAATCTGGACTTGGATGTTTTTAGTAATCCATGCTCACTTTCCATTTAGGTTTTGGTACAATCATAAGTGTGAACTTTGCATTTTGTGTCCAGAATATTACTGTGATAAAGTGTATATGTAGATCAGGTGACATGAGTATTTCTTCCACCAATTCTGTGGTCAATATTTTGAAGATGTATAAATTAGTATTGGGTGTACAAATAGGTCTACCCTGTGTCTACAAATATAGATAAAATGAATGAATTGACCATACTGTGAATAAATAATATAACTGGTTCCAACTTTAAATTATGGATTGAATTGATATCTGAAAATATACAGGAAATCTTATATTGATATACATACATTCATTACAACCATTTATAGATCTAATGGTAATATTAAGGTTACGGTTTGTCATGAAGACTGTGTGAGGTTTGCTTCAAAAGCGATTATTGAAATCTAAAATGAAAAGTAGTCTCATGAAAAGACCAGTCAAAAAACATGGAGGAATACATGTGTTTTGAAGCAGGAAGTGATAGAAAATGAAACAAATGCCTATAAATTTGAAAACTTGTGAATGAAATATATATCCTATGATGTGCATAAACTGAAGAAATAGTCATGTAACATTGTTGAATAAAAATGAATGTCATAATACACATCATGTACCATAGTAATCTACTTGCATTGATGTTAAAGTGGGTCAGATACTGTAGAAAAATTAGGAATTCTATGCACCATTCACTGAATTTAGATTTCAGTACTAGGAAACAATATGTATTTGAGGTGGATGAATATTTCTGAGAATAATTTTGTGAACATTTGATTATAAATCCACATACATGAATATGAATGCATTTAGGGATTGTATAATAAGACACATATATTTTATATTCTGAAAAATCTGGAGAGTGTGTATATATATATATATATATATATATATATATATATATATACACACACACACACACACACACACACACATGCACAGATATATATGCCAATCGAAATTTATTATGAAATATATATCTTTCACAGATCCAAAAATATTCATTTTACTGAACATGGATTTATGTATTATCTTGTTCAACTAGGAAGCTCACCCGTAGTTTTAATTTTCAGTTCCAACAACGTTCAGGAAGAGTGATCTCTTTTGACAATTTGTATCTGCCAAGTCAGCCACCTCACAAAAGTGTACATGTGATACCAGGTAGGATTCTATATGTGCATACAAAAATACATGTGCTGAATAGGATACAGATAAAGGGCGACAGGAATTCACGGATTTGTTATCTTTAAAACACATGGAGAACTACTTCAATTTAATATTGACTTGATTTATAACACCTACCCTTTATCATACAAAAGGTAAGTCCAGCTATACACCATGCCTCCTCTGAACTGCTTGTATTTCTATTCTATTTTGGTTATTTTGCTCCATCAATTTAGGATTGACACAGTCTGGCTGGGCACAATTCAGGAGCCACTTGTCAAAAGCTAACTTTATTTTTAGAACCACACACGCCAAAAAATAGCTCCTTGGGAAAAACACTCAGAGCACAACTGCCACCACCGGCTTCCCACAAGCTCTCAACCTCCCCTCTCCTCCTGCTCTTGAGGTCGATTGGCTGGGTTGTTTGAGCAGAGCCAAAAAAGTCCCCCAAAAAGCAGCTCCATAATTTGAAAGGGTGGGGAAACAGCCCAATGGGCATCACCGCAGAGGAGCCAATCAGCTAGATGTTGCTGGGGCCGCTGTGAGCCAACCATCAGCTGGCAGTCTGAAAGTTTGCTTTGTCACCTTGGGCTGTGGCTCTCAACATCTAATCCTCTCTGTTTAAACAACAAGCATGTGGCTTAGGGACCGTGCCTGCCTTAGGTTGTCCAATAGTACATATGGTCCTTACCCATTATCGAATGACCTGACCTCAAGGTGTCAGCCTCCTGTCTTAGATTGGTACCATTGTAATTGGATCTTACCCGTCACTGACTACAGGTCCAGTATACATCCACACCTGTGGAGAGGTCTTTGTACCAGCGGGCGGGTGAGGCTCTTTGCCTCATCTCTTTTGGCCCCCTAATTTTAGCTGAACAACCATGACAAGCAGAAGGGAGGAAGATACACCAAGGCAATTGATGGCTCTCTTTGAAAAAATTGTACCACCGATGACATCATCAGAGAAATACCCCAACACTACCACACGTCACTGCACCAACAGATAGTTCACAATGCAGGCAGGTGAGTTCACAATGCATACAAGTGATACATAGTCCAGGCAAGTTCTGCAAGCAGTTCAGTGATGGCTATTGCAGAAGCTGTAGATTGGTTTTATCTTTGACTTCACATGCACTGGGATGAAGATAGAAATTCTGGCAACAATGCCTAAACAAAGAATTATGTAACATTCCAAAAGGCACTAAAAGAAAACAATTTTCTTAACAATTTACATTGTCTAGAAGAGAATTATTAAATATAATGAAAAGAAAAGGTGGATCCAACATGGCGGCAGGCAGAGAGGCTGCGCTTTTAATGCACTCCCAGTGATGGGGTCATAAAGTCGCAAGGATAACTCTTGGATTCTACCAACGGAGATTCTCCTAGCAAAATTCCACTGAAGGGAGACTGCCCGGGAGCTACAAGAATTTTTTTGAAGCGTCTGTGTGACCCGGACGAGTGGGACCCTGCCACTAGACGCGGAGTTCGAGATTCACCAGCCACAGTCTGCGCTCCGCGGGCACAGCTGCAGATCCGTCCACCGGCCCGCAGCCAAAGTGACTGGGTCCTGCTAGACGCCGAGACACAGCTTGGCAGAAAGAAGTCTTTAGCCAAGCCTCCACGCGCCAGGAGCTGAGGTGAACCGGGCCGGACCAGTCCCACCCCTCCCCTCGGTCAATCCAGCAAGAAGCCTGGGGCCCACCATAGCAGAGAGGTGACATCATCGGAGTTCGGCCGGCGAAATTCCTTCCCTTCAAAATCCACTTTAGCAGGTGTGTGACTCCCCATACTGATACAAGCAGCCAGGAAACTTCATTGACTTCTCAGGGGTCGTGTCCGTAGGGAAGCAGAGGGGAGCCCAGAACCCAAGGCCCCCATATCACCAGTGGTGACCCCTAAGGTCTTATCCGCCAGTTTACCACAGCACTGAGGCTTAAAAGGGGCACTCGGTGGGGCTGCAAGTGTAACTAGATCTCTGGAGAATCACTTCTGGGGAACAGGACCTGGATGGCAGGCTGACAGGAGGAAGGGGGTTAAGAGCTGGAGAAGTGAAATGGCTCTGGACTGACAAGTCTGAGAGACTCCCAGAAGACGCCCTACAGGGATAGCTCTCGGCAGGTAGAGAGCAGACACTCCGCTTGGAAGGCACAGCTCCGCCTACTGGAAGAGAAGAAGGTGGATCTCTAAGACTTTAATTTTTTTTGTTGTTGTTGTTGCTGTTGTTGATATTTTTTTTCTCTCCTTCTTCTCTTCCTGTTCCTTTCCCCCCTTTTCCTTCTCTCTTTCTATCCCATTTCAAGTTTTATTGTTCTTTTCATTCCCCTCTAATCTATCTCTCCCTCTATCCTTTTTTTCTTTTTAAGAGCACCTTCATTCTCCTACCCCCCAACTCTCATTCCAAGCATTACATCTTCCATTGTGTGTAATTGTCTAAATGCAAATAGGTGAATGTCTTGAGACTGTCTATAAGACTCCTAAATACCTAGCTACTACCAACACCCTGATCCAATTGCCTGGTAGTATCCACCTTCAGTGGAACAATCTTCTAAAGTAGCCGAGACATACTAACCATTGTACCACCAGAGCAACCAACCTAAACATATAGTCCTAAGAACAAACAGCAAATCATTATATGCATACAGAACCTAGAAGCCTTATATGAATTGAATGAATCAGCTTTAAAGTACAACAAAGCCCAAAATTTTTAGGCATAATCTTCCACCACAAAAGAGAGACAACAGAGATATACAAAGCCAAAACAAATGTATAGGAGAAAGCAGTTACAAAGCAGTCAAACAGAGCTGGAAAGCAACGTGAACAATATGAAAAAACAAGGGAAAAAGGGGTTACAAACAATGCAGGACAATCTAAATATACAGGAGGACCTAGAAGAATCAGAAATATGGACAGGGAAAGAAATCGAGGCATTCCTAATTCAGATGGAACGGAATATTAGAGAAGACATGAGACAGCAAATCCAAGCATTGAAAGTATATTTTGAAGAGGAACTAACCACACAAATTAAATCCGCAAAGAATGAGCTTTATCAGGAGATAGAGGTGTTAAAAAATAATCAAGTTGTAATCATAGAAATGCAAGAAACCGTAAATCAGATTAAAAGCGCTAATGAGAATATTACAAACAGACTAGATCAAGTAGAAGTCAGAACATCAGATAATGAAGACAAAGTATATCAACTTGAAAAGAATATAGTCAACACAGAAAAGATGTGAAATCAAACATATAACACAAAACACAAGTGCACACATAATATAATACATACAACACATGCATAATATTAAAGGCCTTATGACTTTTTACAGGTGAAATCTCCATTGCAATGTCTAAAAACTCTATTGTCCAAAAATAGAACTGATCAGCAAAACATTAACCTAGTTCTGTATGAGCTAAAAAAAACAAAATAAAACTTCATGATATGAGAAAGGGGAATAATAAAATACATTTGAAAAAAAACATTCTGGTTCTGTCACAGATGTAAGAACAGCCAAACTGGAGTTCTGCATATCAGCTCTTATTGATTTGAGCCAAATCATCTTATTTTTGGTCTGTAGAAATCTCTTTAGTTAATCACTCTGGAATCCAAATTGGCTACTGTTCTCCATGTGGAAACACAAAAACAGACGCTGGACTCCAGACAATTACTTGGTCAGGACCTTTCCATTGTCCTGTTAGAATATCCTTCCAAAGTACCTTGGGCTTATGTACATTTTTTGGACATATATGCCTTTCTGCAGCACTAAGCCCTGATGAACCCAAATTTAAAAAGTTTAGAGTAAAAGGGTTATTTTAAGTTTACCTTTAAGGAATATATACCCCTTCCCAATTTGTTCTTTTTGCTTTAATATGTACGTTTTAATAGTTTCATGTGCTCTTTCAACTATGCCTTCTCCCTGTGAATTGTATGGGATTCCTGTTATATGAGTAATGCCAAATGATGAGCAAAATTGTTTAAAAGAAGTAGAAGTATAAGCAGGGGCATTATCTGTTTTTAACTCTTTTGGAACGCCCACAGTGGCAAAATTTTGTAAGCAATGAGCTATAACATCTTTAGTTTTTTTCTCCAGCAAGAAGGGAGCCCATCAAAAATCCAGAAGAAGTATCAACTGTAACATGCAAATATTTTAATTTTCCAAATTCTGGCAAGTTTGTGACGTTCATCTGCCAAATATGGTTAGGTATCAATCCTCTAGGATTGACTCCAAGTTTAACTTGTGGTAAAAAGGTCACACAATTTTGACATTGTTTTATAATTTGTCTAGATGTTCCTTAGTTTTTTTGAAATGCTTTTGTAAAGTATAAGCATTGACATGGAACTTTTTAAGAAAATTTATTGCTTCTTCTAGTGTAAAGAAAATATGTATGTATGTCAATTGTAGTTTTATCTGCTAAATAATTGCCCAAACTAAGGGCTCCAGGCAATCCTGTATGTGTCCTGAAATATCCTATAAAAAACGGATCTTTCCTGTCCCAGATTAGACTTTGTATAGTCGAAAGCAAAGAGAAAATAGTAGAGGAAGGGGAAATCCTTCTACCATCTTCAAGTGATACTATAGCACTAACTATATACTGATTATCGGAAAATAAATTAATTACAGATGCTTTAAGCATCACAAAAGCTTGTAATACTGCATTAATCTCTACATTTTGAGCTAATTGTTTGGGTACTAAAAATGTAAAAGTTTGATCAGGTGTAAATATTACTGCTGTACCATTATTTGACCCATCAGTGAATATACTTGTAGCATTTATAATAGGTGTTTTTCTTGTCATTTTTGGAAAAATTACATGATGTGATGACCAAAAAGACAATAAAGGATTAGATGGTAAGTGGTTATCAAATGAAACATTAGATTTGCACATGATTATTGCCCAAGTATTTAACTAATTATCTAAATCATCAATTTGATTCATAGTATATGGAGTAATAATTTTATCTTCTTGGGTTGTATTATAGTTATAGTAGAAATATTCAAGTAAAAGAGAAGGTCTCTCGAGCTAGTCAGACAGAGATAAAAATTCAATTAAATGAGAAGGTCTCTCTAGCTAGTTAGACAGAGGAAAAAATCAAGTGATTGATCCTGATAATGTGTCTGAATCAGCCTCTTGGACCTGTGTGAGGTTGTGGCTTAGATTCTCATCACCTGATGGATCATTCCGTGTGTGAATCCATACCCAAAATGGCCAAAAGAGCAGTCCCTGTGGATGAAGTCTCTTGCCTTCCTTTGTAAGTCTACTGAACTCCATCAAGTGAGAATACGCATCCTTTGTGTCAAATGAGTTCTTCAAAGCCCTGGAGAGTCTAGCACATAGGTTCTTGGGTTTTCTCATGACTCCAATTCACATAAAAATATCTATACCTGACAGTCAGTAGGCCTCAAATTGGAGAAGCAGAGGTGTATTAAGGGCAGGCCTATTTGATCACACCTGGTTCACAGGAAGGGTGTCCAGGCCACCATGACTTTAGGCAATGAAGGGCAAGAAAGCTTATTTTGGACACTGTCTTGGACTTTGCCACTCATGGAAACCTCCAGACAGAGCGTAGTATGAGAGTGTATATATGGAAGAAAATGAGGACCATGTGGGAGTGTTTTGGTTTTAATTGTGGTCATTTGTGTGGTAGTTGGAAGATATGACTACGTATACCTGGGCTGAACTCTGGTGTGATTCCCCTTAGAGACTGAGTTCTAGAGCTGACTTAGAGAAGTGTTATCATGAAATATGTTGGGATTTTAGTTGGTCACGCATGAGAGTCGCCCTTGGAAACCGAGATCTAGGCCCAGGTTTGCTTTCCACAGAGCACTGGGAATCTAATCCAGGATATCACATGGTTTTATTCTGAAAGACTTGGCAGCCATAGTTGAGAGTCAAAACACACATGTACCTCACATTGTAGACAGCAATAGGTCTGGCTTCCTGTGAAATTTTGGCCACTCTTTGGAAGCCTTGCCTGTGAGATTTCTCCAGAGCTTTCATTGAAATGAGCTTCCTCACCATTTAATTGTTCCTGAATGAAGTTAAACACACAGTGCCTCCAACATCATTCTTGTAAAATGGCTAGATAAATACCATGAAATTTTTGAAATTCCCATGACCATGAAAATGGTGTAGAACAGAGATGCCAGTAAGTTGGAGACTGATGTGAAATGGGCCTAGAAAAGTCGTGTGCAGTTGTGTGATAAAATATCTGTGGTGGGGCAATGTGGATCTGCCATTGGCTTCCAAATGGCTTGTGACTGACATGGTGCACCCAGCAGACCCTTCTATGTAAAGGCATCTTGTTATGTGGAGAGTTTTCAGGGCAATGTTCAGAATCAGATTGCTATGGTTAAGGATGCAAGCTATGTGGGATTGAAGCCTGGTTGGTTCATTATCCTGCAGAACCTGACACACCACACGTGACAGAACTCCCTTTAGCACTGTGTCCCAGTTTAACTCCTTGTATTTTGTGAAGCAAATACCAAACTCACATTGCAGCAGCAAGAAACACATCGACAAGTGGAGGATGGCCAGATGGCTTTACAGTCCACGCGGAAAGAGTTTGCCCGCAGTGGCCACAGTTTACCTACAAAGAGAGAATTCAGCACTGCTGCCTCATGTTCATTAGAAAATAAGAAACCATGTCCTCCAGGTCACTTAGATACATACCTAGCTTTGATGGTCTCTCTACAAAAAAAGCTAAAACTCCTGACAACAACAAATATTTCAAGTGCCCAAACTCAGAGGCAGTTTCACCAGAAGTCTGTAGTCCAGAAGAGCTCCATTTTTGTGGAGTATTTACCTGTCCCTTACTTTTGGAAACTCCTCTACCACCTTCAAGGTTGTGAACTCTTGAGCATATTACATTCCAGATATGTATTCACAGATTTTCTAACTCGTCCACTCTAATTGTATTTTACTTGGAGTGAAGGTAAAGTCAAGGCATTGTTCTGGATTAGAGTGGGAAGATTTTTGTGAAGCACATATTTACATACACATTGGATTCATTTTCCTATTTTCAATTCAAAATGCTGAATGCCTGACACTAACGCATACCCTACTAGACTCTGACTACTAATTCTAATATGATGGAGAAAAATAACCCAAACCGAATAGAAATACAAGCAGTTTAGACGAGACATAGTGTATTGCTGGACTTGCCTTTTGCATTATACAGGGTAGGACTTATAAATCTAGTCAATATTTTGTTGAAATAGTTCTCCATGTGTTTTTAAAGTTAACAAATAGATGAATTCCTCTCTGCCTTTCTCTGTAGCCAATTCAGCACATGTTATTTCATATGCACATATTGAATCATACCTGTTATCACATGTATATTCTTGTGAGGTGGCTGACTTTGCAGATACAAATTGGGAGAAGAGATCACTCCACCTAAACACAGTTGGAACTGAAAATTCCACCTATGGGTGAGCTTCGTAGATGAACAACATGATAAATAAAATCATGTTCAGTATAATGAATATTTTTGGATCAGTGGATGATATACATTTCATGATGAATTTCGATTTCCATATATATTGCTACTTTTTAATGTCTGTGTGTGTGTGTGTGTGTGTGTGTGTGTGTACACTCTCCAAGTTTTTCAAAATATGAAAAATATGGGTCTCAATGTACACTCCCTAAATTTATTCGTATTCATGTATGTGGATTTATAATCAAATATTCAAAAGATTATTCTCAGAAATATTCATCCACCTGAAATACATATTTGTTTCCCAGAAATAAAAACTAACTTCTGTGAATGGTGCATACGAATCCTAATATTTCTACAGTAACTGACCCAGTTTAACACCAATGCAAGTAGATAATTATGGAACGTGATGTGTATTTTCATGTTCATTTTTAGTCAACACTTGTACATTACTATTTCTTCAGTTTATGCACATCATAAGATATATATTTCATACACAAGTTAGCAAATTTATTGGCATTTGTTTCACTTTCAATAACTTCATTCTTCAGAACACATGTATTCCTCCATGTTTTTTAACAAGACTTCTTTCTAAACACATTATTTTCGATTTCCATAATCACTTTTGAAGCATAACTCACACACTCTTCATGATGAAATATCACCTTAATATTACCATTAGAAGTATAACTGGTTGGAATGAATGATTTTGTATCAACATTAGATTTTCTGTATATTTTCAGATATCAACTCAATCCATTATTTAAAGCGGACCAATTATATTATTTATTCACAGTATGGTCTATTCTTGCATTATCTCTATATTCTTAGACAGATACTACACCACTTTCTACCCCCAATACTCATTTATACGTCTTCAAAATATTGTTCCCAGAAATGGTGGAAGAAATACTCACGTCACCTGATCTACATATACATTTTATCACAGTAATATTCTGGAAAATAAAGCAAAGGTCACACTTATGATTGTACCAAAGCCTAAATTTAAAGTGAGCATGGATTTCTAAAAACATCCATGTCCAGGTTGCCTAATTCTCTCAAATGTCAATCCAATTGTTGACTACATATTTGTTTCTTTCTAAGATTATATATTCAAACTCAACCCTGTTGAAAATGTCTAATCCTATCACTCACTTTACTTTGCCTGATATCCTAATGTCTCTATTGATATCGGCTTTCCTTCATAAATTCCCACTTCATCATTTTGACTGTTCATTTGTGCTGACATTTACATTCACTCTCTACCTGAAACCCAATTGCTAAATAACTTTTGGTCCAAATCCTATACTCACTCTTCTTTCTGAATCTACCAACTATCTCCCAAATCCTACTGACTATCCTTTTTTGAATGGATGTTCTCTTCGACATTCAATCATTCAAGGTACAAGGTCCGATGCCATTGTGTATTGATTTATCTGAGACATCTGTGCAGGACATAATTCAAAGCTAAGTCTCCCAATCAAGGGCCCAATCCGTTTCTGGGGTTCAAATATTACTTAGATTTCTGTTTTCATACATATATTTCACCTCTATATTTTTATAAATATCACAGATTTCCAATACCATTATTCAACCAGCAAAATGATTCCTAACCCAAATCGAACATGTAATTAACCCAAACCATATACTATTCCCTCATTCTAACTTTATAAAAGAGCAGGGAAAGTGTTGGTCTTACAATATAGGAATGTAGGGGATATACCACCTGCTGAAAACCTCAAAGGTCCATGCAGAAATAATCCCTGGAGAAGATGTAGGCAGCTATTAAGGACCTGAGAGAGCAAAAGTCAGCTTCCATGGAAAACAACCCTGTCTGGAGAGGGGTTGTGTCTGACTGAGTGTCTCTGTTCCTAATGTACAGAAGATGGACCAATCCAGGCCTGTGTGCAGAGCTGTTCACGGGTGCCTATGGGTGATATAGTATTCTAACTGGTGAGAGGGTCACGGGAAATAGGGGCAGCATCTATCTCATGGGACCCTTGGAAGCAACTGTTAGGAAAAAGTGGTTGCAAAGGCAGTGACCTCATTCAGTTCCTGAAGGAAGTGACCTCATCTCTATTCCTTGGTGATGGAACTCTCTGAACTTGCGATCCAGGATTCCAGGCACCCAGAGCCAGTCCTAGTCCCAGTCCCAGTGGGCTCATTTGTTTGGATTTTGTAAGGACAGAGTCAGTCTTTCTTGGTATCTATTGATGTGAAGATGGCCAAATGCCAGGAAAGCTTTGAAGACTGGCCTTTCCAGAGAAAGCAAGTAGTGGCTCACCACGGGCTTCTGACAATTTCACAGAGTTGGCCAAAGAGACCAGATCTGAGACAGGACAGGCCATTTTGGAGGTACATAGTAAGGCTCACCAGTGAGAGTACACTCCGAATAGTCACAGACCTACTTGGGGGAAGGCGTTGCCTTTGTGGTTTTCGTTGTGTGTTTGTGGTTTTATCTCATGTTCTGAGAAAAGGTAAGAAAGGCGGTTTGTTTGGTTTGGAGTGAACTGTTTCTAGTAAGTCGTTTGACAAGGCAAGTGTTTCTATGTCTGTGTATCCCAATGTGTCTGTTGTTGTAGACATTAGAAAAGAGAATGCATCAATGGATGTGTCCTGTCTAGTAGAAAGCTTCCCAGCATCAATCCTGCCCAATTTATGAATGGATTGTGGCTTGCATTATCAAAGGGCAACACCTACAAACTTCCTAAGTTCCCATTTTCTTCCTGAATTCTGGCTACACTCAAGAATAGGCTCATGGTTTTGTGTCCAAGATATTTACCACCTCCAAGCTCTGTGATATGGCCATGTACTAGATAGCTGAAGGGAATGGCGAGCATCTCAGAAAACTCAGATATCAGTGTGACCAGTAAAGTCTCAGTGGAGGAACCCTGCTATGGGCCTTTTGCTTACCTATTGTTCTTTTGCCCTGAATGTCAGGAAGGGCTTTGCCTCACGCCACCCCTTTCTGAAGCCTGAAGAAACCAGTTTTCAAATGGAAGTGAGTGGGCATCACCTGTGGCTCTTTGCTTAACTGCTTTGGAAAGGGATGTGTCTGAATCAGTCTCTTGGCCCTGTGTGAGGCTGTGGCTTAGATTATCAACACCTGATGGATGTAAAGAAAGATCCCATGTGTGCATACAAAATCAAAATGGCAAAAATTCGCAGTCATTGTTGATGAAGTCTCTCGCCTTTCTCTGTAAAGTTCCTGACCTCCATCAAGGGGAATAGGGATCCTTTGGGTCAAATGAATTCTTCAAAACCATGCAGAGGCAAATCCATAAGTGCTTCGGTTTTTTCTTGACTCCATTTCACATAAAGAATCTAAACGCCAAAGTCAGAAGGCCTCAAATTGGAGAAGTGGAAAAGTATTAATGGCAGACTTATTTGATCACTCCTGGTTCACAAGAAGGGTGTCCAGGCCATCGTGACTTTAGTCACACACACACACACACACACACACACACACACACACACACACAACACACACATATATATATATATATATATATATATATATATATATATATACACTCTCCAGATTTTTCAAAATATGAAATATGTGTCTTATTTTACACTCACGAAATTCATTCATATTCATATACGTAAATTTATAATCAACTTTCCAAAGATTATTCTTAGAAATATTCATTAACCATAAAAACATATTTCTTTCCTATACTGAAAAGTAACTTGAGTGAATGGTGCACACAAATCCTAATATTTCTACAGTACCTGACCCAGTTTAACATCAATGCAAGTAGATTCCAATCGGACATAATGTGTATTTTCACGTTCATTTTTATTCAACACTGGTAGATTACTATTTCTTCAATTTATGCACATCATAGGATATATATTTCATCCACAAGTTAGAAAATTAATAGGCATTTGTTTCACTATCAATCATTTCCTGCTTCAGAGCACATGCATTCCTCCATGTTTCTCGACTGGTCTTTTCATGAGAAAAGGGATGGACAAGGCAAGGTAAGGCAACTAAGATAGCACCGAAGACACGGAAACAGTCCTATTTGGTTGCAACCGGATTTAGAGGGCATTGCTTCTGTTGTAATCATTTAATCCCCTGCAACCCAAGTTTAAATTGTTTCAGAATTTTGTACCCAACATTAATGGGAGGGGCTCAGAAGTTCACAATCTGCAGAAGTTTATAAAAAGCAGTTTTTGTTTCTGTTTTTTTTTTTTTTTCTCTGTTCTGGGCAAGTTAACATTTTAAGGATACCGGGAATGGGGCAGAGCTATTTTCTTCTCTTTTTTTTTCTCTCAGCCAGATGTTACCATGGAGCCCAGTTGGTAACTTCTTTATCTTAGAAATGTAGCCATCTCTGTGAAGCCCCAGCTCAAGGCCAGAGGCCTTGTTTACATATTGCCAGCATTATGACTGACTCTTTCCAAACACATTATTTTCGATTTCCATAATCACTTTTGTAGCAAAACTAACATATCTTCATGATAAACCGTAACCCTAATATTAATATTAGATGTATCATTGGTTGGAATGAATGATTGTATATCAATATAAGATTTCATATATATTTTCAGATATCTATTCAATCCGTTATTTAATGTGGAACCAGTTATATTATTTATTCACTTATGGTCTATTCATGCATTATCTCTATATTCAATGACACAGTGTACACCTCTTTGTACCCCCAATACCCATTTATATGTCTTCGAAATATTGCTCCCAGAAATGGTGGAATGAACACTCATGTCACCACATCTACATATACATTTTATCACAGTAGTATTCTGGAGACAAATTTAAAGGTCACACTTTTGATTGTACCAAATCCTAAATGGAAAGTGAGCATGGATTACAAAAAACATCCATGTCAAAGTTGCCTAATGCTCTCAAATGTCAATCCTATTGGTGACTACATATTTGTTTCTTCTTAAGATTATATATTCTAACTCAATTCTGTTGAAAATGTCTAATCGTATCACACACTTTATACTTTGCCTGATTTCGTAATGTCTTTGTTGATATCTGCTTTCCTACATATTTTTCCCACTTCATTATTGTGATTGTTCATATGTGCTGACATTTACATTCACTCTCTAACCGAACCCCTATTGCTAAAGATATTATTTTCCAAATCCTATACTCACTCTTCTTCCTAAACCTACCGACTATCTTCTTAATCTTACCGACTATCCGTTTATGACTGGATTTTCTCTTCTACATTCAAACATCCAAGTAATGTTCCTGCAAGCGTCGGTGGAAGAGATCACCAATATAGTGTCTCATGCAACAGCAAGGGGTTAATTGGGGGTCCAGCAAGCTGGGGCTCAGAGCTCACATGTATAGAGCAGAGAGCCCTGAGAACAGCTTAAGCAGAGCTTATATACTTTCCTTGGAGAGGGCAGGGATGGAAATTTATTGATGGGTCAGAGCGAGTGCGTGGTTAGTGTGAAACTGGGTGAGGGAATACATTCTGCAATTTGGCAGTTGGGGACAGCACAATCTGGGAACAAGATTACAAACAGTTCTCAATATTTCAACAGTGTTTTGTTAAGCATACAGAAAAACAGGAAGTTACAAGTACCTTTTTTATTAACCTTTCATTCCCCACTTCTTCTTCTTGCTACTTTTAATCATAAAAGTGATTATTGGGACGTGTCACATTCTATGTCTGCTAGTGGGGTATTACCATAAGTTTAACTTATCCAATTTGAGCTTGGAGAAAAGAAATTACATGGTTGAGCAAACAGGGTTTTATAGTTAGCAATAATATGAGGATTATTATTGGACAGGCCAGGGTTGATAAAAGCGTAGATAAGCAGGGGGACTTTGTGAACCAAGACTCAAACCACCCTTTTTGGGCCTCTCTCTCTCGTTGACGCTTTTCAAGGCATCCTTTTATTTTACTCAAAGGTTTTTTTTACAACCTCAGTACGGTCGGCATCAAAACAACATTCTTACATCAATGCAGCACAAAGGCCCCCTTCTCTCATGAAGAGGAGTTCCAACTCTCAACTGGTGTGTAAAACAACTTCAGAGAGACATGTTAAAGATTCCTGCAAAGCTGTGATGGAGGTTTCTATTATCTTTAAGTTTTGGTCTCTTGCTGCTTCTATTTGGGTCATTTGTTGTGTACCATGGAGCAGGGCAGTGGTTCCTGTGACTACCACTGCCGCAACTCCAATTCCTAATATGATGGCTAAAGTGAGGGATATATGTTCCCAGTGGAACCGGGTTGTATGCCCCCGTGTTTGAACTTCAAATGAACCTGGGTCATTATAGAGCAATCTGGGAGACATCTTCACCATTACACAATTAATCACATCTGTTGACCATTTCATGAAAACATGAACAATGTTTAAGTATATAGAATTATACTGTTGTAGGGACGGACAAGGCACGGCACTTAAGATAGCACCAAAGACAGGGAAACAGTCCTATTTGGTTGCAACCGGATTCAGAGGGCATTGCTTCTGTTGTAATCAATTAACATCCTGAACCCCAAGTTTAGGTAGTTTCAGAATTTTGTACCCAACATGAAAGAGAAGGGACTCAGAAGTTCACAGTCTGCAGAAATTCACAAAAAGAAGCTTTTTTTTCTGTTTTTTCCTTTATTGTTGGCAAGTTAACTTTTCAAGGACACCTGGGAGGCAGAGAGCTTTTTTTTCCTTTTCTTTTATCCCCCTGCCAACTGTTACCATGGAGCCCAGTTTGTAAATTTTTATCTTAGAAATGTAGCCATCTCTGTGAAGCCCCAGCTCAAGGCCAGAGGCCTTGTTAACATATTCTGTGAAAAACTATTAAGGGGGTGTCTAGCTTAGGAGTGCTAATTTTTCCAGCCAGTAGCCAAGTAGAACAGGGCAACAGAAAAAGAGGAAGTTAATCTACACTGAACTCATTTATAGAGACTCTTTTGCTGAAAGTCCTAAAGTCAGCCATGGTGAAGACTTCTGGAGAAGTTCAGTGAAGATTTTTCTGTGGGCCTGGTACAGAGGGGGAAGACGGGGAAGGCAGGGGGTGAGAGCAGCTCCGTGGATCTGAGAATAAGGAAGGAGAGATGTAAAGGAATAATGGGAAAGGGGTTTGGGATTTTCCTAGCAACATAAATTGAGCAGTAGAATCGGTAGAGCAGAAAGGAAGACGGGAGTGAGTATCCCAAAAAGCCTGTGAGGGACTTTAAATTCTTAGTAACCTGTTTTCAGTGATGACAAAGCAACTTTAAAGGCCATTTTCATTACATCTTCGATAGGGGTCTGAGGGCTCTCCTAAGCTGGTTTGAGCTTTGGGTTAAGTGGTAAGAGGACCTGGTGGGACCCGGTGTGGGCACTGACAGGAAAAGAGAGAAGTGAGTGGCTGGATGGGTACCTCAGTACCTGCTACCTCAGCAAGAGGGCAATGCTCTGAGAACCGGCGGAGGTTTCGGTTTTTGATCTAGTAATTGGAGAAGAGAAATCAGGTTTGCTGAGGTGGGACTGACAGCAGAGAGTCTGGAGCAGAAGGCTGAGTTTGAGGAACTATTGGAGAAGCATAGTTCAGGATGTGAGCGAAAGAGGAAAAAGGCCTTCACATAGGGGAATTTCCTTTCACCCTTTTGAGCACTTGCAGAAGTTAAAAAGGTCACACAGAATTTGAGGATCTAGAGACTCCTCTGTTGGCCATCAGTTTGGGTTTTCTAAGTGGTAATATGGCCAATGCTGTGTACTGAATTTGATGAGGATTTTGGGTTCCACCAGGCAGCCCCTGTATGCTCAAATCCCCATGACTTACAGAAGAAGTCGGCTTTTCCACCACACAACCGTGGCGGTTTGTGGCTTTGATAGTCTGCCTGGCAAACATACTAATATAGGCTAGCCAACCTGCATCTGGCTTGCCTGTCCCTACAACCATAATGTTTGTTTCCATTATCTATGGTACGGAAAGGATTTAATGGAATTTTAGTGAGATCCTCTTCATCAGGGATATCCTAATAGGAAAGACCTATAGCCAGCTGACAAATGTCTGGGTGGAGAGATGGCGACCAGGTCCCTAAGGGGGCTGTATGCAAGATAGACCATACTTCTTGTCTAGTAGTATTTGTGATCAGCCATCGCTGCTGAAGGGACTGATGAGCGTTAGGACTACGGGTGGCCAAGGAGAGAGTCTATAGCCTTACCCACGTGGCGAATATGCAATTTGAAAGGGTTAACAGTCTTTTCCAGTTTTCAGCCAGAGTCTGGACATGGCACAGGCTTGAGATGAGAGGCATGGATCCAGGAAGTGATTCCCTCTACTTTTACTGCTGTAGGTGTTATAAGTAGCACCTGGAATGGTCCTTTCCAGCGGGGTTCCAGGGATGACACCTGATGTCATCTTATGTAGAGGAAGTCTCTTTCTTGATATCAATGTGGATTCCCCTCGTCCCCAGGTTGGAAGGCAGTGGCCAGCTGTTTCCACAGGTATAGCTGAGTTCTTACAAGAGATTTAAGTATGTCAAGCAAGGGTGTGTGGAAGGGATCCTTAGGTCTTAGAGTCGGGGTTAGGTCTCTTAGTGTAGGAAGAGCCCCATAGAGAATTTCATAGGGGGTGAGGTTACACAAAGAAAGAAAGGGAGTATTTCTTGCATGAAACAGTGCATAAGGCAGGAGCATAGTCTAATCTTTTATGCCGGTCTCTAAGCTTAATTTTGTTAAGGTCTCTTTAATGGTTCTATTTATTTTTTTAAGTGTCCTGAGCTCTGGGGTCTATAAGCACAATGTAACTTCCAATTAATCCCCAGGGTCCTGGCTAACCCCTGATTTACCTGGCCCATGAAGGCTGTTCAATTATCAGACCATATTAAATTAGGCAGGACGTGTCTTTGATAAATATCTTTCAGGATCTTCTTGACCACAATTTGTGCCGGTTTTCTTTTCTTTTCTTTTCTTTTTTTTTTTTTTTGGTGGGAAAGGCTTCAATCCATCCTGAAAATGTATCTACAAAGACTAGGTGATATTTAAGTCCATACCTTGCTGGCTTAATTTCAGTAACGTCCACTTTCCAGAATTGTCCTGGTCTGGTTCCTCATAGGTGCTTTCCTGCAGGAAGCTTGGTAGGGTAAGCATTAACCAATTGACAGAACTGACAGGCTTTTGTTACCCATTCAATTATTTCCTTTCACTGTGAGTGAATTAGTCTAAAACTCTGTTCTTGATCCTACAGTAATGCTGGCAGTTTTTTTGAACCAAGTTGATTGAGTTGATGTACATTTTTAATGTAGTGTAGTGCTTTCTGAAATTGCAGGCTGGGCTCGGTGAAGTTGAGGAGTTCAGTGTCAGTGTTCTTAGATGTTATCAAAAGCTTGCTGGTGCTCAAGGGTCCATTGGAATTGGGCATTCTCATTTAACAGCGGGTATAAAGGAGCAGCTAAGAACACAAACCCAGGTCCATAACCTGCTAAAGCCAGCAGTCCCAAGAAACGCTCTATGTTGTCTCCTGTTAAATGGCGGTGGTATCTGCACAACGGTTTGTTTTCTGGGCTCAGTGAGCCATCATTTACCGCGCCTAAGGAAATACCCCAGGAAGATTACTTCTTGCTTGCAAATTTGGGCCTTTTTGTCCAAAGCTCTCTACCCAAGTTGAGCAAGCTCAGATAATAGTGCTTGGGTCTCAGACTCACAGTTTTCTTTGGTGTTGGCTGCCAGTAGCTGGACATCCACATATTGAAGCAGAATGACTTCGGGGTGCGTAGTTCTGAAGTTGTAGAGATGTCTGTGAAGGGCTTCATCAAAGAGAGTGGGGGAGTTTTTGAACCCCTGTGGAAGTCTAGTCCAAGTTAGTTGACAAGACGTTCCAGTTTCTGCGTCTACCTACTCGAAAGCAAACAGCAACTGACTATCTTTATGCAGAGGCAAGCAAAAGAAAGCATCTTTTAAGTACAGAACAGTATAGCATTTTCACTCGGCCACAGCAAAGAGGTTATTGGGGGTCCAGCATGCTGGGGCTCAGAGCTCACTTGAATAGAGCAGAGAGCCCTGAGAACAGCTTTAACAGAGCTTACATACTTTTCTTGGAGAGGGCAGAAAGGGAAATTTATTGATGGGTCAGGGCGAGTGTGCGGTTTGCGTGCACCCGGGTGAAGGAGTATATTCTGCAGTTTGGCAGTTGAGGACAGCACATCCTGGGAACAAAATTAGCAAACAGTTCTCAAGATTTCAACAGTGGTTTGTTAAGCATACAGAAAAACAGGAAGTGACAAGTGCCTATTAACCTTTCACCAAAGCAAAATGGAAAGTGAGCATTGATTACTAAAAGCAACCATGTCCAGGTTGCCTAATGCTCTCAAATGTCAATCCTATTGGAGGCAACATATTTCTTTCTTCCTAAGATTATATATTCAACCTCAACCATGTTGAAAATGTCTAACGCTATTACATTATACTTTGCCTGATTTCCTAATGTCTCTATTGATATCTGCTTTCCTACATATTTTCCCCAGTTCATCATTGTGACTGACTCTTCATATGTGCTCATATTTACATGCACTCTCTACCCAAAACCCTATTGCTAATGAAACTTTCGTTCAAATCCTATATTCACTCTTTTTTCTAAACCTACTGACTACCTTCCTAATCCTGCCGACCATTCCTTTTTGACTTGATGTTCTCTAGGACATTTAATCATCCAAGGTACAAGGTCCTTTGCCATTGCACATCGATTTATCTGAGCTATCTGTTCAGAACATAATTCAAAGCAAAGTATCTCACTAAAGGGCCCATTGCCCTTCAGGGCTTCAAATCGTACCTAGATTTCAGGTTTCATACTTATATTTCACCTATATATTCTTGTGAATATCGCAGGTTCCCAATACCATTATTCATCCCGCAGAATGTTTCCTAACCCAAATAGAATATGTTATTAACCCTAACCATACACTGTTCCCTCAATCTAACTTCACAAAAGAGCAGGGACAGAGTTGGTCTTACAATACAGGAATGTAGGGGATCTTTCACCTGCTGAGAACCTCAAAGTTTGATGAGAAATTATCCCTAGAGAAGATGTAGCAGCTATGAAGGACCTGAGAGAGCAAAAGTCATCTTCCATGGCAAACCACCTGTTCAGGATGAAGTGATGAGTCTGAATCAGCCTCTCTCCTACTGATATAAAGAAGATGGACCAAACCAACCCTGTGTGGAGAGCTTCTCCTTGGTGTCTACGGTTGATATACCATTCTAACTTCTGAAAGTGTCACAGAAAGTAGGGGCAGCCTCCATCTCAAGGGACCCTTGGAAACAAGTGTTAGGACAAAGTGGTTGCCAAGGCAGTGACCTCATTCCCTTCCTGTTGGAATTGACCTACCTCTCTTCTTTGGTGATGTAACTCTCTGAACTTGGGATCCAGGAAGCCAGGCACACAGAGCCAGTCCCGTCCCATTCCCAGTGGACTTACTTGTTTGGATTTACCAAGGAGAGAGTCTGTCTCTCTTGGTACCTAATGGTTTGAGGATGACAAAATGCAAGTAGAGCTCTGAAGATGGGCCTTTAATGAGAAAGCAGGTAGTGGTCAGCACAGGCTCCATACAACTTCACAGAGATGGACAAGAAGACCAGACCTGAGACAGGACAGGCCATTTTGGGGGAACATAGTATGGACCACCAGTCAGAGGACACTCTGGATAGTCACAGACTTACATGGGGGAAGGAGGTGACTTTTTGAGTGTGGGTGTGAGTTTGGGGTTTTGTCTCATGTTCTGAGAATAGGTAGGAAAGGTGGTTTGTTTGGTTTAGAGTGGACTGTTTCTAGAAAGTCCTTTGACAAGGCGAGTGTGTCTGTGTCTGTGTATCCCACTGTGTCCTTGGTTGTACATATTAGAAAGCAGAATAGATCAATGGATGTATCCTGTCTAGTAGAAAGCTTCCCAGAATTCATCCTGCCCATTTTAGGAAAGGACTGTTGGTTGCTTTTCGATGGGCAACACCTACTATCTTCCTAAGTTCCTGTTTTCTTCCTGAATTCTGGCCACTCTCCAGAATAGGCTCATGTTTTTTTGTCCAAGATATGTACCACATCCAAGCTCTGTGACATGGCCATGTACTGCATAGCTGAAGGGAATTGCAAGCATCTCACAAAACTCAGATATCATTGTGACTAGTAAAGTCTCAGTGGAGAAACCCTGCATTGGGATTTGCTGACTTATTGTTCTGTTATCCTGAAGTCAGGAAGGTCTTTGCCTCAGGCCACCCCTTTGTGAATTTTGAAGAAAAAAGTTTTCAAATGGAAGTGAATTTGCATCACCTGTGGCTCTTTGCTTAACTGCTTTGGAAAAGTATGTGTCTGAATCAGCCTTGTAGCTCTGTGTGAGGCTGTGGCTTAGATTATCAGCTCCTGATGGATCTAAAGAAAGATGCAATGTGTGCATCCAAAACCAAAATGGCAAAAAGATCAGTCATTGTGGATGAACTCTCTCGCCTTCCTCTGTAAGTTTCCTGACTTCCACCAAGTGAGAATAGGGATCATTTGGGTCAAATAAGTTCTTTCAAGCGCTGCAAATTTGCTTTGGTTTCCTAATTACTCCAAATCACATAAGGAATCTAAACCTGACAGTCAGTAGGCCTCAAATTGGAGAAGCAGAGCAGTATTAAAGGAAGAACTATGTGATCAATCCTAGTTCACAGGAAGGGTGTTCAGGCCACCCTGAGGTTAGGCAAATGAGGGGCAAGGGAGCTTATTTTGGACACTCTCTTGGGCTGCGCCATTCATAACGAGTGTATATATGTAAGAAGTTGAGTGCCATGTGAGAGTGATTTGGTTATAATTGTGGTCATTTGTGTGGCAGTTGGAAGAGATGACTGGGTCCACCTGGTTTTGAACACTGGTGTGATTCTCCTCAGAGACTGAGTTCTGAAACTGACCTCAGAGAAGTAATTGCTTTGGAAAGAGATGTGTCTTAATCAGGCTCTTGGCCCTGTGTGAGGCTGTGGCTTAGATTATCAGCAACAGACGGATCAAAAAAATGATCCCATGTGTGCATCCAAAACCAATATAGCCAAAAGAGCAGTCATTGTGAATGAAGTCTCTCACCTTCCACTGTAAGGTTCTGAAAGAATAAAAGAAATTGAAATCGAAATGTGATGAACCAGGTTTTGTAAAGTTTCCAAGCTGCACTCAGAACCTGAAATTCCTGTGGCAGTTAAGACAATTCCTGGAACTGCCCATTAGATGTGTGTTGAAATCTTCCCTGACCACCTAGTTACTTAACAACCCCTTCCCAGAAGCCGTGCATCTCACCACGTATACATCTCAGGGCTTCAACCAATCAGTTTAAATGTATACCCCTTCTGAGGGCTGACCAATCACCCCCTGCCCCAACTTTTCCCGCCAATGAATGTGCTAATCATGTTTTAGAGTTGTTATTTCATTTTCCCGTGGTACATGATGATTTCCTAGAGGAGGCTATGATGTATGTAAAGTCCCTGAGCTCTCTAAAGAATGTATATAAACTCTGCTCAAGTTGTTCTCGGGGCTCTTTGTTCTTTGCTCCTCTGAAGGGAGCTCTGAGGCCTAGCATTCTGGACCCCCAATAAACCTTTTGCTGATGCATGAGAAATCCTCTTTGTTGTCTTTTCCTTTGATGTTCGCAGCACCTTTTCATCTGGAGGCCCCAGGTGAGATATCCGGGAGCGGTGAATGGAAGACCTCAAGGGAGTCCTCTCGGGGTAAGTAAGGTGCCTCTTTCTGGTTTCGGGTTTCAGGCTAGGGCGTGGCAAAGTGGCTGTTGGTGAAGAGTATTAGCTCTCTCCTATGGTGTGACAGACGTGTCACAGAGCCAAGATCACGTCCCTGAGGGACACTCCAGAGGACTAGGGAATTCAAGGAATAGTAGTTTCCTCAACTCGGTTATGTTTTGCTTCAGGATTTGATTTGCCAGCCCATCAGGTTTTGCCGGTAACTCAGTTTTGGTCATTGTTCTGAACTCATGTTGAGTTTACTGTCTGTTTTTATTGTCTAACCCATCAATATTTTCCAGTTACTCAGTTCAAATCTTTGTCTTGGACTCATGTTAAACGTTTACTGTTTGTCTTTGTGTTGTGTTTGTGTCTTCACTGTCCCTGTTTGAGTAACTCCCATTATGGGACAAAGCACTTCCTCTTCTCTGTCCCTGACCCTTGATCATTGGACTGATGTCCGCTCAAGGGCCCAGAATCTTTCTTTTTCAGTAAAACACTGTACCTGGCAGACTCTCTGTGCTTCAGAATGGCCCATCCTCGAATTCAGATGGCCCCAGAAGAATCCTTCCACTTTCCTCTAATCCGAAAATTCAGAGATATTGTCATTCAGCCGGGGCCACGTGGCCACCCAGATCAACAGCCATATACTCCTTCCCCCACATTCCTATCATTCAAACTTTCCCCGCTCCTCTCCCTCTTCCTTCCATTCTCCCTGAGTCACAAGACTGGACACTCCACCCCCTCCTTATTGTCTACTCTCCCTCCCCCACCCCCAACACAGTTCCTGATGATCCTCCCACCGCTGACTCAGCCTCTCCACTGCTAGAGGCAATTGGGTCAGACCAAGCCCCCCAGGGGACTTCCCTACAGCAGCAGCAACCCCTCCTCCCCTGGAGGAAGATGGGCAACCTAAAAGAACCCACCGGCGATGGATAATAGAAAGCTCAGAAGCCCCTGTGATGCTCTCTCTCCATCCCTATGGGCCCATGAACGGACCCAACTGGGACCCCAACACCTTTGAACTTAGGAAGCATCTGTCCACTTATCGCCGGGCTCTAATAGCGGGTCTCAGAGTGGCCGCCAGAGAGCCGACCAATTTAGCCAAGGTAAGAGAGATTATCCAAGGGCCTAATGAGTCTCCCTCTATGTTTCTGGAGAGAATTATGGAAGCATATAGAAAATATACTCCTTTTGATCCTCAGGCAGATGACCAAAAGGCTTTTGTTTCAATGGCCTTTATTGAGCAGGCTGCCCAAGATATTAAGAGAAAGTTACAATGTCTAGATGGGTTACAAAATACGACCTTAAGAGATTTAGACAGAGAAGCTGAGAAAGTATATTATAAGATATATATTATAAGTATATATTATAAGTATATAAGTATATTATAAGAGAGAAACTGAGGAGGACACAGAACAGAGGAGAGAGAAGGAAAGGGAACAAAAAAAGGATGAAAGGAGCAAAAGGCAGACAAAAGCATTGGCTAAGATTTTCTTCACAGCAGCAAATACACCAGAAATTAAAAAGCAGGGAGTCAGAAAGGGATACTTGGGCCCACGCCAAAGGCTGTCCCTGGCCTCAGATCAATGTGCCTACTGTAGAGAAAAAGGACACTGAGTCAAAGAGTGCCCCAAAAAGAAGAAGCCACGGCAGCCCGCCATGCTGACTCTAGAAGAGGACTAGGAATGTCAGGACTCGGATCCCCTCCCCGAGCTCAGGGTAACATTTGAAGTGGAGGGGACTCCAGTGAACTTTGAAGTGGATACAGGAGCAGTATACTCAGCCTTTAAGGCTTCACTGGGCCCCATATCAAATAAATGGTCCCTAGTTCAAGGGGCTAATGGCACTACTTATCGGGCTTGGACAACTAAGAGGATTATGGAAGTAGGAAAATGAAAAGTCCACCACTCTTTCCTAGTAATCCAAGAATGCCCAGCCCCATTGATGCACAGGGATCTGTTTACCAAACTCGGGGCTAGAGTAACCTTTAACCCTGATGCTCCCCAAGTGGATGTTCTAAAACCTTCAGTAAAAACTCCCATAGTCACAGAATTGACTATGTCCGTAGAAGATGAACATCAACACTTCGTGCCCCCTAGGACTGATCAAAGAGGCAAACTACAACAGAAATGGATAAAAGATTATCCTAATGCCTGGGCAGAAACTGCTGGGTTAGGTCTAGCCATAATACAACCTCCAATAGTAGTAGAATTAAAAGCCTCTGCCTCTCCAATCAGTGTTAAACAATATCCTCTAAGCAAAGAAGCTAAGGATGGGATAAGTCACCATATTCAGAAATATTTGGACCTTGGGGTCCTAAGGCCCTGTCAATCAGCCTGGAATACCCCCCTGCTACCAGTAAGAAAGCCAGTAACTAGGGACTACAGTCCTGTTCAAGACCTAAGAGAGATCAACAACAGAGTGCAGGACATTCACCCCACAGTACCCAATCCATATAATTTGCTTAGCACTCTGAATCTGGACCGGGAATGCTACACTGTGCTGGACTTAAAAGATGCTTACTTCTGCTTGCCCCTACATAAGGACAGTCAGTTGCTGTTTGCTTTCGAGTGGATAGACTCAGAAACTGGAACATCTGGCCAAGTAACCTGGACTAGACTCCCACAGGGGTTCAAACCCCCCCCCACTCTCTTTGATAAAGCCCTCCACAGGGACATAAATGACTTCAGAACTGCACACCCCGAAGTCACACTACTCCAATATGTGGATGATCTGCTACTGGCAGCGGACACCAAGGAAAACTATGAGTCTGGGACCCAAGCACTATTATCCGAGCTTGCTCGGCTTGGATATAGGGCTTCTGCCAAAAGGCCCAAATTTGTCAGCAAGAAGTAATCTTCCTGGGTTATTCTCTTAGGGGTGGCAAATGATGGCTAACTGAGAACAGAAAACAAACCATTGTGCAGATACCACCCCCATCTAATAAGAGACAACTCAGAGAGTTTCTTGGAACTGCTGGCTTTTGCAGGTGATGGATTCCTGGGTTCGCCTCTCTGGCTGCCCCTTTATACCCGCTGATAAAGTGGAATGCCCAATTCCAATGGACCCCTGAGCACCAACAAGCTTTGGATAATGTCACAAAAAGGTGCTGCTATCTGCTCCGGCCTTAGCACTCCCAGATATAGATAAACCCTTCACTCTCTACATCGAGAAAAAGAAAGGAATAGCATGGGGAGTGTTCACTTAGACTTTGGGACTTTGGAAAAGGCCGGTAGCATTCTTATCAAAAAAACTGGACCCAGTGGCTACTGGGTGGCCCCGTTGCTTAAGAGCTATAGCAGCGGCAGCACTTCTAATAAAAGATGCTCATTAATGAACGTTGGGACAGAAGCTATCCATTATAGCCCCCCATGCCCTGGAGAGCATCATCTGTCAACCTCCAGATAGGTGGCTATCAAACTCCAGTATTAACTACTACCAGAGCCTCTGGATTAGCAAAGACAGAATAACTCTTGGACCTTCTGCTCCACTCAACCTGGCTGCCAGAAGAATCATCAGGACCTGTCGCTCATGAGTGTCAACACATACTGGCAGAGGAAACCAGTATAGGACGAGACTTGAAGGATCCAGCCACTGCCTGACCCTGAAGTCGTATGGTTTACGAAAGAGAGCAGCTTCCTCCAAGATGGTATGTGGTGGGCTGGAGCAGCAGTAGTTAGCAAAACTAATGTCATCTGATCCTCTGGTCTCCCAGAAGAGACATCAGTCCAAATGGCAGAACTGATTGCCCTTACGAAAGCATTGGAACTAGCAACAGGCAAAAGGGCCACCATATACACTGATAGCCACTATGCATTTGGCAATGCTAATGTGCACAGGGCTATTTACCAGCAAAGGGGGCTATTAACCTCCACTGGGAAAAAAATAAAGAACAAAGTTGAGATTCTCCACCTTCTCTCAGCAGTGAAGGGCACTAAGGAACTAGCTATAGTGCACTGTCCAGGGCACCAGAAGGGAAACGACCTCGTTGCAGTTAAAAACAGAAGGGCAGATGAGGAATCTTAATTGGCAGCCCTAAATGGAGTGACTCTGTTAACTTTTTCCACACCAGGGGGATCAACATTCAGGAGACTTGGCCACACTGGAACATTCAGGCAACTTATCATCTGAGGAGACAGATACAGAACTCTGGGACCCTACAGAGCCAAGTTTACAATTTCAAAAAGCCCACCTTTATGTCAAAGACGTACACTAGCTCACCCACTTAAGCTCAAAGAAGTTATAGGCACACTTAAAGGACCGAAGAAAGGATTTATTATTGACTGACTTACAGAGGAAAGAAATAGCTTAGAAGGTGACTAGAGCTTGTCAAGTCTGCCAATTAGTTAATGCTTACCCATCCAAGCTTCCTGCAGGGAAGCGCTTACGAGGAACCAGACCAGGACAATTTTGGGAAGTGGACTTTTCCTGAAATTAAGCCAGGAAGGTATGGACTTAAATATCCCCTAGTCTTTGTAGATACTCTTTCAGGATTGGTTGAAGACTTCCCCATGAAGAAAGAAACGGCTCAGACGGTGCTCAAAAAGATACTAGAAGACATTTTTCCAAGGTTCGGCCTGCCTAAGGTAATAGGGTCCAATAATGGACCGGCATTTGTTGCCCAGGTAAGTCAGGGATTCACCAGGACCCTGAAGATTAATTGGAAGTTCCATTGTGCTTATAGATGCCAGAGCTCAGGACAGGTAGAAAAAATGATTAGAACCATCAAAGAGAATTTAAAGAAATTAAGCTTGGAGACCTGCATAAAAAAATTGGACTATGCTCCTACCTTAAGCACTGTTTCCTGCAAAAAGTACACCCTCTGCCTCTTTGTGTAAACTCACCACTTATGAAATTCTCTATGGTGCCCCTCCTTTAGTAAGGGACCTAACCCCAACTCTGAGACTTAATGATTCCTTTCACACCCCCTTGCTTGACAGACTTAAAGCCCTTGAACAAACACAGCACCCAGCGATACCTGTGGAAACAGTTGGCCAGTGCTTATCAGCCTGGAGACGAGGGAACCCCACATCGATATCAAGTGGGAGTCTTCGTCTACGTGAGACGGCATCAGGTATCATCCCTGGAACGCCGCTGGAAAGGACAATACCAGATGCTGCTTATAACACTTACAGTGGTGAAAGTGGATGGAATCACTTCCTGGATCCATGCCACCCATCTCAAGCCTGCGCCCTGTCCAGCCTCCGGCTGGAAACTGGAACAGACTGGTAACCCTCTCAAGTTGCGTGTCCGTCGTGTGGGTAAGGCTATGGATTCTTCCCCTGACCACCAGCAGTCCTAATCCCCATCAGCCTGTTCAGCAACAATGGCAGCTATAAATCCTACTGGGCAAGTAGTGTGGTCTATTTCACATACAGCCCTCTTATGGACTTGGTGGCCATCTCTCTACCTGGACATTTGTCAGCTTGCCATAGGCCTCTCTGACTGGGATCTCCCTGACATAGAGGACTTCACACAGATCCCACTCAAACCCAAACCAGGGCAACAAAGACCACCTTACCCCATGAATTATGGATATCATCTTCCCCAGCTCAGGTGTAAACTAGCCAGTCTTGATTTTTATGTGTGCCCAGCTGATTTCTGAAGTCGCAAACAGGCCCAAACCTGTGGAGGACCCAGTGACTTTTATTTAAGATCATGGGGTTGTGAACAAACGGGAGCTACATGGTTGAACCCAAACTCCGCAGACAGTATCATTCAGGTAGGAAAAATGACACCTGGATTGATCCCAAGAAATGTGCCGCTAGCCAAGTTGTGTCAAAAACTCGCTGTGGAAAGAATAGTCTATGTTACCCCCTCAATATAACTTTCACTTCCAAAGGATGGGGCTACCTCAGAACAACATGGTCTATGGGAAATACATGGGAAATGCGATTCTATATTTATGGCCCTCGTTATGACTTTGGTCACTGGTTCACCATCCTGCTTAAAAAGGAAGAAAATCCCACAGCAATAGGGCCCAATCCCCTCAAGCCAGGAATTAAGCCTCCAAAACCTCCCATGCCTAGATCTACCAGAACCCCTCAACCATCTCATACTTCCCAGTTTCCATCTTTGCCTACTTCCCCAGTCCAGAGTACAGCTGACTCCTGCCCCTGGGAACTAATTAAAGGAACCTTAATTGTACTGAACTCCACACAGTCAGAACTCCTTGCATTTCAACCCATGTATTTGACAGCTTTGTAAATTATTGTTTAATGGTGCAGATACTCCCCAGGGTGGTTTATTATGATGCAGAATCATTTTAAGGTCTACTAGGGGGACAAACAACCTGATTTTGCTGGCATCCAGTGTCCCTTACTATAGCCATCCTATTGAGGATAGGAGCTGCTGCAGGAGTGGGTACAGGAACAGCTGCTATGATCCATGGGTCACAACAAATGGCCTGATTAGAAACAGCAATAGATCAAGACTGGAAGACATTAGAGACCTCCATCACAGTGCTGTAGGAATCCTTAAACTCTCTCTCTGAAGTTGTTTTACAGGACAGGCGAGGATTAGACCTCCTCTTCATGAGGGAGTGGGGCCTCTGTGCTGCACTGAGAGAAGAATGTTGTTTTTATGCTGACCATACTGGAGTTGTAAAAGAATCCATGAGTAAATTGAGAAAATGCCTTGAAGAGCGCCAGAGAGAAAGGGAGATTCAACAAGGGTGGTTTGAGTCATGGTTTACCCAGTCCCCCTGGTTAACTACACTCCTATCAGGCTTAGCTTGACCCCTGATCATCCTTATGGTGTTGCTAACTTTGGGACCTTGTTTGCTTAACCGCATAGTTTCCTTTCTCCAGGCTCAAATTGGGCAGGAAAAACTCGTGGTAATCAGACAGAAATACACTCCACTGGCAGAAATAGAGTGTGAGACCCCGCAATAATTATGATTCATTACTTTTAAGATTAAATGTAGTAAGAAAAAGGAGTGGGAAATGAAAGAATAAAAGAAATTAAAATTGAAATATAAAGAACCAGGTTTTGTAAAGTTTCCAAGCTGCACTCAGAACCTGAAATTCCTGTGGCAGTTAAGACAATTCCCGGAACTGCCAATTAGATGTGTGTTGAAATCTTCCCTGACCACCTAGTTGCTAAACAACCCCTTCCCAGAAACCGTGCAGCTCATCACGTATACATCTCAGGGCTTCAACCAATAAGTTTAAACGTATACCCCTTCTCAGGGCTAACCAATCACCCCCTGTCCGACCTCTTCCTGCCAATGAATGTGCTAATCATGTTTTTGGGTTGTTATTTGATTTTCCCGTGGTATGTTGATTTGCTAAAGGAGGCTATGATGTATGCAAAGTCCCTGCCCTCTCTAAAGAATGTAAATAAACTCTGCTCAAGTTGTTTTTGGGGCTCTTTGTTCTTTGCTCCTCTGAAGTTAGCTCTGAGCCGCAGCATGCTGGACGCCCAATAAACCTTTTGCTGTGGCATGAGACAGTCTCTTGGTGGTCTTTTCCTCCGACTTTTGACCGACCTTTTTACCTATGAAGGACCTGAGAGAGCAAAAGTCAAATCCATGTCAACTTCCATGTCAAACATCCTGGTCAGAATGAAGGAATGTGTCTGAATCAGCCTCTCTCTTCTTAATGTAGATTAAATGGACCAAACCAGGCCTGTGTACAGAGCTGTTCCCAGATGCCTATGGTTGATATACCATTGTAACTTGTGAAAGTGTCACAGGACGTAGGGGCAGCCTCCATCTCATGGGACCTTTGGAAGCAACTGTTAGAACAAAGTGGTTTTCCATCACAGTGACCTCATTCAGTTCCTGAAGGAAGTGACCTACCACACTTCCTTGGTGATGGAACTTTCTGAACTTGGGATCCAGGAAGCCATGCACCCAGAGCAAGTCTTAGTTTCAGTCCCAGTGGTCTCAATTGTTTGAATTTACCAAAGACAGAGTCAGTGTTTCTTGGTACCTACTTATGTGATGATGGCCAAATTTCAGGAGAGCTCTGAAGAGTGGCTTTTTCTGAGAAAGCAGGTAGTGGCTCAACCATGGCTCCTGACAACTTCTAAAAGTTTGCAAAGAAGACCAGATCTGAGATTGGACAGGCCATTTCGTGGGAACATATTATGGCTCACCAGTCAGAGGACACTCAGGATAGTCACAGCCATGCTTGGGGGAAGGAGGTGCCATTGTGGGTGTCGGTGTGAGTTTGTGGTTTTGTCTCATGTTCTGAGAATAGGTAGGAATGGCGGTTTGTAGGTTTGGACTGGAAAGTTTCTAGAAAGTCGTTTGACAACACGAGTGTTTCTATGTCTGTGTATCCCACTGTATCCGTGGTTGTAGACATTTGAAATGCGAATGCATCAATGGTTGTGTCCTGTCTAGTATAAAGCTTCCCAGCATTCTTCCCACCCAATTTAAAAATGGAGTGCGGCTTGCCTAATGGATGGTGAACAGCTACTATCTTCCTAAGTTCCTCTTTTCTTCCTGAATACTGGCCACTCTCCAGAGTATCCTCATGGTTTTGTTTCCAAGATATGTACCACGTCCAAGCTCTGTTACATGACCATGTACTGGATAGCTGAAGGGAATGCGAGCATCTCAGAAAACTCAGATATCAGTGTGAGCAGTAATGTCTCAGTGGAGAAACCCTGCTTTGGGCCATTTTCTTACTAATGATTCTATTACCCTTAATGTCAGGAAGGTCTTTGCCTCAGGCCACCCTTTTGTGAAGCCTGAAGAAAACAGTTTTCAAATGGAAATGAATGGGCATCACCTGTGGCTCTTTGCTTAATTGCTTTCGAAAAGGATGTGTCTGAAACAGCCACTTGGCCCGGTGGGGTGGCAGTGACTTAGATTCTCAGCACCTGATGGATCTAAAGAAAGTTTCCAAGTGTGCATCCAAAACCAAAATGGCCAAAAGAGCAGTCATTGTGGATGAAGTTTCTCACTTTCCTCTGTAAGCTTCCTGAGCTAAATCAAGTGAGAATATGGATCATTTGGGTCAAATCATTTCTTCAAATCCCTACAGAGCCTAGCTGATAGGGGCTTGGGTTTTCTATGATACCAATTCACATAAAGAATCTATACCAGACAGTCATTAGGCCTCAAATTGGAGAAGCAGATCAGATATAGGGCAGGCCTATTTGATCACTCTTGGTTCACAGCAAGGGTGACCAGGCCACCCTGACTTTAGGCAAATGAGGGGCAAGGGTGCTTATTTTGAACAGTGTATTGGGCTGTGCCCTTCATGGAAACCTCCAGCCAGAGTTTATGATGAGTGTCTATGTGGAAGAAGATGAGGAGCATCTGGGAGTGTTTTAGTTTTAATTGTGGTCATTTGTGTGGTGGTTGTAAGAGATGCCTGGGTCCACCTGGGCTTGAACTCTGGTGTGATTCCTCTTAGAGAATGCGTTATGGAACTGACTTCAGAGAAGTATCGCCATGAATTGTGTTGGGATTTTAGGAGGCCACACATGAGAGTCGCCCTTGGACACCGAGATCTAAGCCCAGAGTGGCTTTCCACAGAGCACTGGGAATCTCAGCCAGGATATCACATGATTTTTTTTTTCTGAAAGACTTGGAAGCCATAGTTGAGAGTCAAAACACACATGGACCTTACATTGTAGACCTCAATGGGGCTGGCTTCATGTGACATTTTGGCCAGTCTTTGGGAACCCTTGCCTGTGAGAGTTCTCTAGATTATTCATTGAAATGTGATTCCTCTAAATTTAATGGTTCCTTAATGAATTGAAACCCACAGTTTCTCCCACTTCATCTTTGAAAATGGCTAGATAAATACCATGAAATAGAATAGAGATGCCAGTATGTTGGGGCCTGCTGAGTAGTGGGCCAAAAGCTGTTGTGTGCAGCTGTGTGATAAAACATCTGTGGTCGGGACATGTGATTCTGCCATTGACTTCCAAATGACTTGTGGCTGACATGTTACAGACAGGAATCACTTATATGTCTGAAACCTCTCCATAAAAGGCATTTTGTTATATGGAGACGTTTCAGGGCAATGTTCAGAATCAGGTTGCTATGGTCAAAGGGTCAAGCTATGTGGGATAGAAGCCTGGTTGGTGCATTCTCCTGCAGACCCTGACCCACCACACGTGACAGGACTCCCTACATCACTGTGTACCAGTTGAAGTCATTGTATTTCATGAGGCAAATACCAAACTCCCAGTGCAGTAGAAAGAAACACCATGAAAAGTGGAGGATGACCAAATGGCTTCACAGTCCACATGCAGAGACACTTAGCTTTCAGTGGCCACAGTTTACCTACAGAGAGAAGTCAGCACTGCTTCCTCATGTTCTTTGGAAAAATTGAAACAATATCCTCCAGGTCTCATAGATGTAGACCCAGCTTTGATGGTCTCATTTGAATGGAAGCTAAAGCTTCTGACAACAACATATATGTCGAGTGCCCATCGTCAAAGGCAGTTTCTCAAGAAGTCTTTAGTCCGGCAGATCTCCAGGTTTGTGTAGTGTTTACCTTTTAGACCAGGTTGCAAGAAAAGACCACTGACTCCAATTAAAATCAGATTAAAGCAAGCTTATTATTTCCACCACCCTGGCTGCCTCTCCCTCCCAAAACGTTGGGAACAGGAGAGCAGCCCAGCTTTATAGCCCAGAAAGTTACACAAAAGTGGGGTTAAAAATAACAGAATTCTGACAAGCATGACACTAATGGTATTTTACATTTTTGTTTGCTGGCCCCAACATCAGAATTTATGAGGACCATTAGAGCCTCAGAGAGTGTCGTCTGGCCAAGGAAGGCCAATATTTATGAGGTGTCAACAAAGTTTCAGAGAGGGCTGTTATCTGGTCAGAAAGCCAGGCATGGGTGAGTTCAAGGCACGGGCAGGCTTTCCAAGCAGGTTCAGATCTTGCTGCAATTTATAGTTAAGCCAAAATTATCTTTTCACGGCTTTGTGGCAAGATGGCTCCCAATTTTAATAAAAGATCAGGTTGGGTCAATCATTCCCCCCTTTTCTAATGTGTTTTTTTCATATATTTGATTGGGTAGGAAGAGCACTGTGGGAATTTTAATCCCTCAGGTAATAGTCTCCCGATTTTTTGAACTCACCCAAAAACAGGTCTCCCTGATTTTACCTGACTTAATTAATTACTTATATTGATATTCTATTTATTTATGTCTCCATTGTTGTAAGAAGAGAGGCGTCACTCATTTAGACTTCTTCTGAGCTGAGAGAGGGTGACGTGAGGGGGCACCGCCTGAGGGACATTAGTCGCCTTTTAGAAGTCAGTTAGGTTTGAAGTCTGGATGGGGAAGAACAGGTAGTAAAGTCATCTGGGAATGGGTTCTTCTATGAGAGAAACAGAAAAACATGAGTACTTAATAAATGTTGCAGCAGCTGGAACATGTCACTGCATAGAAGTTCCCTCACCACTCTTTAATATCCCCAGTTATCAGGACTGTCAACTTAATATTTAACTTTTAGTGTTACATTTGTCCCTCCCCATAAGATTCAGTTTAATAATTTAATGTCATCTGATCTTGCAAAATATTTTTACTAGTATGACCTCTGTGTCTAATAGAGAAACCTTTAATTCTCTTACTCATTGCTGGATAATCATACTAACAAATACCAAGCCTATGTGTTTAGGTTAAGAATATCTGTAGGCCTTAAACTAAAAACTTCTGCCACTGGCAGATAATCTTGATAGCCTCTTTTTATAGTTATCAGGCATTCCTGTCTGAGAATTCTTCTTTGTAGCCTCCAGTCTTACTTATTTTGGGAGGCTAACATAAAGTGTATACCTTAAAATATTATTATTACTATTATTATATAAAATGCCCAGAAATGGCTGTAATTTGTTTTTAACTGTCTTTTCTAAGTGTTTAAGATGAAGCAGTCAAACTGACTTTTGTTTCTATCTATTCTGAACAGTCAGCTGAGATTTCATGGGAGTCATTCCTGGGGAAACTTGAGAGCAGCTTCTCAGTTCTGCTAGTGCCATTTGCGCTAGGTGGGTTCAGGTCTTGCTTGACCATGTGGCTTCCCTCGGAAGCATCAGGGATGTTTCCCTTCTCTGATGACTCTCCTCTTCGTAGCAAATGCACTGATTTGCTTTCTGTTCTCCAGTGGTCTCATTAATCTCCCTGATCAGGAGGTTATGCGGTTCAGAGTTGCAAAGCTCTTTAGAGAAGTCCGCTGTTCCCTGGATACAGACTGACTCAGAGGGCAAGAGCCAAATATTGGTTTTTTTGTCCCTTTTCATATAACTTTAATTTTAAATCCTAATCTTAAACATCCATCAAATAAATTTTAACAGACTTATATAAAGAATACTGGGCTTTAATGTCTATAATTTAAAATTATTTATCTTTTTATTATTTGGGATCTGTATTATTCTGTCTGTCTTGTAGGTGATGGCTAATTATCTTAAATTAACCAATGTTGTGTTCTTAAAGCAACACTGCTGTAAAACACTAACAGGGAATCTTTATATCACCCATAAGGAAATTACAAAATAAAATTAACAACAGTAAACAAACTTAGTTCGTGTAATAGCTACCCTAAAATTTTTGGCTGAGTTATACATTATATCCTCTGTTTGAGATGCTAGTAATGTTGACAGGAAAAAAAAAAACTTTTGAAAATATCTTTAAATGAAATAACATCTGACCTACTGCTTTCGCAGTCATTCTCACATAATAAGATGGGACACAGAGCCTTATCTCAGGTAAGGCAGGGCTCTTTATTAATCTTAAGTGTTTTAATTCTAAAGCTAATCTTTGTTTTTTAAATATCATTTTACAAAGTTTACATAAATTATTTGAGGTCACATGAACATTAGCTAACACCGTATGATATAGCTTTTAAAACATGAATTAAAAAAATTTTTAACCTTTACATAGATTAGGCTCTCATTAACTTAAATACATTTAAATTGTTCCCCAATATAAAAAGTAACATAAAAGTTTACATATCTTATTGACAACAGGTAAATAAATCCCATATATATATATATATATATATATATATATATATATATATATATATATATATATATATATATATTTTACCATACAACTTCAGAACACCACCTTGATATAATGCTCTTTTAAAGTTTCTACCTTACAGACTTGTATACCTGGAAGATATGAGCACATTAATAGCATCACAATTGCATTGATGTTTCTACATTAACCAAGTTTAGCTTTTAAAGAACTGGCAGTACAGTGCTCTAAAATAACAGTTCTTATTTAATCAGTTGTTTAATTTTTATGGTTGCATGCTCTAGAAAAATAAAACTTAATAACCACAATGTTATGGGTAAACTTATGTTTTGAGAAATTTTTGTCTCTTTAACACATGACTGATTTTTACAATCTTATACAGACTTTAGGACAAACTTATACAGACCTTAGTAAATCAATCAGATATCTAACAAAAGTACTCATGAATGAGTAATCCCATATCAAATTTACTTTACTTATTTATCAAAATATTAGACAAATGTATTGAACAGTGTACCATTTTTTGTTGAAGAAAAAGTTCTAGAACCAAGGCATATTAGACCTTTTGTCGGCATTAATATTTTATTAGATTTTTGAACACCTAGAAAAACTTGTAAGGTTAAATTTAAAGACATTTATTTTTATCTGTTTATCCAATTTAAATTGTACCAATTAAATCATGAGAATTTAAGATCTTTGGATCCACGTTTTAAAATTTGTTTATATGAGTGCTTTTTTTATGAGTGCTCCTTATATGTGTTAATTTGTATAACATATATATGATATACGGATATATGTATATAAAGACATACAACACTAACAAAAGTGTGCACACATAATAATAGTAAAGGCCTTGTAGCTTTTTGCAGTTGAAATCTCCATTGCAATGTTTCAAAAACTCCACTGTTGGTCAAAGATAGAGCTGATCAGAAAAACATTAACCTAGGTCTGTAGGATCAAAATCATGAGCTCAAAAAAAGAATACAGAATCTAAGGAAAAAAATAAGAGTCCCAGAAAAAATGACTGCCCAGTAATTAGTAAATACCATACAATTTACCTTTTTTCCTGCCTTAGGCCTCAGATCAGTCTCCTACTGAGCTTGCAGGCTTCTTTCATTTGCATTTCAACAAAAGTCCTTGCTGAGGTCTGAAAAGAGCAGGGTAAAACTGCTATTCTGAGCAGACACCTCAGGCCTAAGGCATTTTAACCATAATTTTGAGGTTCGGATGTTGAAAATTATGATACAATTTTAAGATGAAATTCACAAAATTTTATATCTTTACATCTTGTTTTGTCAACAGATACCATAATATGATTTACTATCCTTGTCCAAATTAATGCACTGGTACACACTGTGATATTTCCTCAGTCTACCCAATTCAAAATTGGTGAAAAATAAAACTGAATGTTTGGGAAGTTACTTGCCAACTTGGAAGTAGAGTGCTTTAGTTTTCCATCCTAAGCATTTAAGTTATCTGGCATGAATTATCTGAAATCATAAACTAAACAATTACCTAAACCCGACTTTTAACTGCAAGATTGAGCAATGCTACAAAAACCCATCCAGATACCAGATTGTTACAATAGAACATCATCATTTAGACACACATTGAACTAATATCATTCCCAAGAAACAATTTATAATATCAGCACATTATTGCACATGTCTTAAAGGGCCAGAAACAAAGACACAAGACAGACAGAAAGGAGCTCCAGACTATGGCTGACAGACAGAAGCCTTAAAAACAGAGCAGATAAGAGAAAAATCTCCTACACCAGTGGCAGGATAGATGTCCTCACAAGGGGATCAGATGTTTTCACAGACGGCAACCTGAAATGTAATATCAAGGGTTTCCATGGTGACTTTACTGCATTTAGTGTCTCCTTTTTCTTTTTCTTTTTTTTTAAAAAGACAGAGGTGGCATAATCCTTACAGTGCAGGGAATGAAGGAAGGAATTCCCTGAAGCAACAGGGCTTTGGTAGATCCTGGGAGTCCCTCAGTCCCTCCTTTTACTTATAGGATTAGCTCCTCTGGTTTGGTTCCACCCCAATATCGCTCCATCTCCTAACATTTCAGTAGTCAGCTCTCAAAAAGTTCCAGGGTCAGGGGGTTATCAAAATTTGTAACTTAAATTTCGGTTTCTGACCTTGAAGCAAATTAATACCTATTTAATAATGAGGACAGGGTTTGAGCAAAATAAAAAGGGAGGTTTACTGCTTTGCTAACAAAGCAGAAACACAGGGGACTCTGCCCAAAGGTTGTGACTCTCTTGAACTGGAGCAACAAGGGGTTTTAAAGGAGTTTCCATTGTTAACCTGGGAGATACTCTGTTCTTTGGTGGCCAGCAGGCATTGCCCTCTGCAGTGGGTGAGTTCCAGGCTGCCAGCTAGGGGCTTCTCTCATCCTGCTTAACAAAGGGGGGTAAACTTCAACACAGTTTTTTAGAACACAGTCCAAAGGGTGTAAGGCTTACTTGCTTTATTACCCATTTTTACGTCCAATATCTTTAAGTTTTTACCACAGAAATCACACAACAAAATGCACAAAAACAAACAAACAAAAAAACATATAGAACACAGAACAAAACACAAAGAAACAGAAACCTGGTGAAGATACAGAAAAACAGAGGAGCAATGAAATGTCTTGCTGAAGCTCCGGGGTAGGAGCTCCTGCGTGCCCGGCTGCACCTTTCTACCCTTTCAGAGAAATTCCATACAGAACAGAACAGAGGACAGAACAATTCTTGTTACTGTCCTGGACAGGAGTACATGTGAGCCTCCCCAGGCCACCTCTCTGTCATCAGAAGACATCTCCCTTAACCGGATATCAGATGTTATAAAGGCACCACCTACCTATGGAGGCCTCCTCCACCAGGTGCTTGCTAATAGTTTTAGTCCGATGGTTCACTGCAGTGCTCCCTGGACCGAATGCTCACTCCAAGGCTTTGGAACTTGGCTCTCCAGCCCTGAGCCCTGGAGGAAAGGCCAGCGTCAGAATTTCCAGCAGTCTGGTCTTATGATCTGGTCACGTCATCTCGCTGGGGAACTCCAAAATGTTAGACCAGGATGCAAGAAAATACCACTGACTCCAATTAAAATCAAATTAAGGCAAGCTTATTAGTTCATCCGGCTAGGCTGACTCTCCTTCTCAAAACGGCGGGAAAAAGACAGCATCCCCACCTTTCCTACACCCCAGCTTTATAGCCCAAAAAGTTACACAAAAAGGGAGTATCAGAAAACAGAACTTTGACAAGCATCACACTAATTGTAGTTTACATTTTTTATTTGCTGGCCCCAGCATCAGAAATTATGAGGACCATTAGAGCCTCAGAGAGGGTCATTGTCTGGCCAGGGAAGGCCAATATTTATGAGGTTTCAGTAAGGTTTCAGAGAGGGCTGTGATCTGGTCAATAAGACAGGCATGGGTGAGTTCAAGGCATGGGCAGGCATTCCAAGCAGGTTCAGAATTTTCAGTAATTTATAGTAAAGCAAAAATTATCTTTCCATGGCTTTGTGGCAAGATGGCTCCCAATATTAATGAAAGATCAGGTTGAGTGATCACCCCTGTCCTTTCCTTTTGGAAACTCCTCTACCACCTCCAAGGTTGTGAACTCCTGAGCATTTTCCATTCCAGATAAGTATTCACAGAATGTCTAACTCTTCTCCTCTAATTGTGTCTTACTTGGGGCAAAGGTAATGTCAAAGCATTGTTCTGGATGAGAGTGGGAAGATTATTGTATATCACATATTTGCATACACATTGGATTCATTTTCCAATTTTCCATTTGAAATACTGAATTCCTGGCACTAACCCATACCCTACTAGACTCTGACTAATAATCCTAATATGATGGTGAAACATAACCCAAGCAGAATAGAAATACAAGCCGTTCAGAGGAGGCATGGTGTGTAGTTGGAATTGCATTTGCATTATATAGTATAGGAGCTATAAATGTAGTCAATTTTTTGTTGAAATAATTCTACATGTGTTTTTAAAGTTAACAAATATGGGAATCCTGTCTCCCTTTCTCTGTAGCACATGTATTTTTATATGCACATAGAGAATCCTACCTGGTATCACACGTTCATACTTGTGAGGTGGCTGAATTGGCAGATACAAATTGTGAGAAGAGATCACTACTCCTAAACGCTGCTCAAACTGAAAATTCAACCTATGGGTGAGCTTCCTAGATCAATAACATTATACATAAATCCATGTTCAGTAAAATGAATATTTTTGCATCTGTGGATTATATATATTTCATGATGAATTTCGATTGGCATATATATTGCTACTTTTTTTCTTTTTTTGGTTGTTCAAAACGTTACAAAGCCCTTGACATATCATATTTCATAAATTAGATTCAAGTGGGTTATGAACTCCCATTTTTACCCCAAATAAAGATTGCAGAATCACATTGGTTACATATCCACATTTTTACATAATGCCCTATTAGTTAATGTTGTATTCTGCTACCTTTCCTATACTCTATGATCCCCCCTCTTTCCCCCTCCCATCTTCTCTCTCTACCCCATCTACTGTAATTAATTTCTCTCCTTGTTTATTTTCCCATTCCCTTCACAACCTGTTATATGTAATTTTGTATAACAATGAGGGTCTCCCTTCATTACCATGCAATTTCCCTTTTCTCTCCCTTTCCCTCCCACCTCATGTCTCTGTTAATGTAAATCTTTTCTTCCTGCTCTTCCTCCCTGCTCTGTTCTTAGTTGCTCTCATTATATCCAAGAAGACATTTGGTATTTGTTTTTTAGGGATTGGCTAGTTTCACTAAGCATAATCTGCTCTATTACCATCCATTTCCCTGAAAATTCCATGATTTTGTCATATTTTAGTGCTGCGTAATACTCCATGGTGTATAAATGCCACATTTGTTATCCATTCATCTATTGAAGGGCATCTAGGTTGGGTCCACAGTGCAGCAATTGTGAATTGTACTGCTAAGAACATCGATGTGGCAGTATCCCAGAGTTACACTATTTTAAGGTCTTCAGGAAATAGTCCAAGAAGGGCAATAGCTGGGTCAAATTGTGGTTCCATTCCAAGCTTTCCCAGGAATCTCCATACTGCTTTCCAAATTGGCCGCACCAGTTTGCGGAACAGCTCTCCTCATAGGCCTCATTTGGTCCATCTTCTCTACATTAAGAAGAGAGAGGCTTACTCAGACACAACCCTTCATCCTGGCCAGGTTGTTTGCCAGGTTGTTTTGGTCTTTCAGGTCTTTCATAGCTGCCTACATCTTCTCCAGGGATCAAATATGCATGGACCTTTGAGGTTCTCAGTAGGTGGCAGATCCCCTACATTGCTGTATTGCAAGACGAACCCTGTCCCTTCTCTTTTGTAAAGTTAGATTGAGGGAACAGTCTATGGTTAGGGTTAATAACATGTTCAATTTGGGTTCGGAATCATTCTGATTGATGAATAATGGTATTGGGAACCTGCGATATTTATAAAACTATAGAGGTGAAATATAAGTATAAAAACAGAAATCTAGGTAAGATTTGTAGCCCAGAAGGGAATGAGGCCCTTTATTGGGATACTTAGCTTTTAATTATGTTCTGCACGTTTGTCTCAGATAAATTGATAATCAATGGCATAGGACCTTGTACCTTGGAAGATTGATTGTAGAAGAGAACATCCACTCAAATTTGGATAGTCGGTAGGATTAGGAAGAGAGTCGGTAGGTTTAGGAAGAAGAGTGAGTATAAAATTTGGATCAAATGTTCTTTAGCAATACGGTTTCATTTACACAGTGAATGTAAATGTCAGCACATGCGAAGAGTCAGTCACAATGATGAACTGCGGAAAATATAGGAAAGAAGATATCAATAGAGACATTACAAAATCAGGCAATTGTAAAGTGAATGATAGGTTTACACATTTTCAACAGGATCGAGATTGAATACATAATTTTAGGAAGAAACAAATATGTAGTCACCAATAGAAATGACATTTGAAAGCATTATGCAAACTGGAAATGGATGTTTTTAGTAATCCATATTCAACTTCCATTTAGGATTTGGTGCAATCATAAGTGTGACCTTTGCATTTTGTGCCCAGAAAATTATTGTGATAAAATATATATGTAGATCATGTGACATGAGTATTTTTTCTACCATTTCTGTGAGCAATATTTTAAGACATATAAATTAGTATTGGGGGTACAAAGTGGTGTACCCTGTGTCTATGAATATAGAGATAATGCATGAATAGAACATACTGTAAATAAATAATATAACTGGTTCCACTTTAAATAATGGATTGAATTGTTATCTGAAAATATATAAGATATCATATATTGACATACAATCAATAATTCCAACCAGTTATATATCTAATTGTCATCTTAGGGTTATTGTTTATCATGAAGTGTGTGTGAGTTTTGCTTAAAAAGTGATTATGGAAATCGAAAATAATGTGTTTGGAAAGAAGTCTCATGAAATTACCAGTCAAGAAATATGGAGGAATCCATGTGTTCTGAAGCAGGAAGTGATTGAAAGTGAAACAAATGCCTATAAATTTGCTAAATTGTCGATGAAATATATATCCTGTGATGTGCATAAACTGAGGAAATAGTATGTACCAGTGTTGAATAAAAATGAACGTCAAAGTACACATCATGTACCATTGGAATCTACTTGCATTGATGTTAAACTGGGTCAGTTACTGTAAAAATATTAGGATTCGCGTGCATCACTCACCGAAGTTAGTTTTCTTTTTTTTTTTAATTTTTATTTATGCTTGTTCAAAACATTACATAGTTCTTGATACATCATATTTGTCACTTTGATTCAAGTGGGTTATGAACTCCCATTTTTACTCCGTATACAGATTGCAGAATCACATCAGTTACACATGCATTGATTCACATATTGCCATACTAGTGTCTGTTGTATTCTGCTGCCTTACCTATCCTCTACTATCCCCCTCCCCTCCCCTCTCCTCCCCTCTTCTCTCTCTACCCCGTCTACAGTAATAAATTTCTCCCCCTTGTATTATTTTTCCCTTTCTTCTTGTATGTAATTTTGTATAACCCTGAGGGTCTCCTTCCATTTCCATGCAATATCCCTTCTCTCTCCCTTTCCCTCCCACCTCTCATCCCTGTTTTAATGTTAATCTTCTTCTCATCCTCTTCATACCTATTCTGTTCTTAGTTAATCTCCTTATATCAAAGAAGACATTTGGCATTTGTTTTGAAGGGATTGGGTAGCTTCACTTAGCATAATTTGCTCTAGTGCCATCCATTTCCCTGCAAATTCTATGATTTTGTCATTTTTTAATGCAGAGTAATACTACATTCTGTATAAATGCCACATTTTTTTATCCATTCATCTATTGAAGGGCATATAGGTTGGTTCCACAGTCTTGCTATTGTGAATTGTGCTGCTATGTACATCGATGTAGCAGTGTCCCTGCAGCATGCTCTTTTTAGGTCTTTAGGGAATTGACCGAGAAGGGGAATAGCTGGGTCAAATGGTGGTTTCATTCCCAGCTTTCCAAGAAATCTCCATACTGCTTTCCAAATTGGAGGCACCAATTTGCAGTCTCACCAGCAATGTACAAGTGTACCTGTTTCCCCACATTCTCACCAACACTTGTTGTTTGACTTCATAATGGCTGCCAATCTTACTGGAGTGAGATGGTATCTTAGGGTGGTTTTGATTCACCTTTCTCTGACTACTGGAGATGGTGAGCATTTTTTCATGTACTTGTTGATTATATGTCCTCCTCTGAGATGTCTGTTGAGGTCCTCGGCCCATTTGTTGATTGGGTTATTTGTTATCTTATTGTTTAATTTTTTGAGTTCTTTGTATACTCTGGATATTAGGGCTCTATCTGAAGTGTGAGGAGTAAAGATTTGTTCCCAGAATTTAGGCTCCCTATTTACCTCTCTTATTGTTTCTTTTGCTGAGAAAAAACTTTTTGCTTTGAGTAAGTCCCATGTGTTGATTCTAGTTATTAACTCTTGTTATTAACTCTTGTGCTATGGATGTCCTATTGAGGAATTTGAAGCCCGACCCCACAGTATGTAGATCGTAGCCAACTTTTTCTTCTATCAGACGCCATGTCTCTGATTTGATATCAAGGCCCTTGATCCATTTTGAGTGAACTTTTGTGCATGCAAGAGAAAGGGATTCAGTTTCATTTTGTTACATATGGATTTCCAGTTTTTCCAGCACCATTTGTTGAAGATGCTATGCTTCCTCCATTGCATGCTTTTAGCTCCTTTATCAAATAGAAGATTGTTGTAGCATTGTGGATTAATCTCTGTGTCCTCCATTCTGTACCATTGGTCCACCCGCCTGTTTTGGTACCAGTACCATGCTGTCATTGTTACTATTGCTCTGAAATTTAGTTTGAAATCTGGTATCGCTATGCTGCCTGATTCACACATCCTGGTTAGAATTGCTTTTGCTATTCTGGATCTTTTATTATTCCATATGAATTTCATGATTGCTTTCTCTATTTCTACAAGAAATGCCGTTAGGATTTTGATTGGCATTACATTAAACCTATAGAGAACTTTTGGGAATATCACCATTTTGATGATGTTAGTTCTCCCTATCCATGAACAGTGTATATTTTTCCACCTTCTAAGATCTTATTCTACTTCTCTTTTTAGGGTTCTGTAGTTTGCATTGTATAAATCTTTCACCTCTTTTGTTAGGTTGATTCCCAAGGATTTTAGTTTTATTTTTTGAGGATATTGTGAATGGAGTGTTTTTTTTTTCTCATTTCCGTTTCAGAAGTTTTGTCACTGATATACAGAAATGCCTTTGACTTATGAATGTTGATTTTATATCCTGCCACATTGCTGAAATCATTTCTTACTTCTAGTAGTTTTTTTTGTAGACTCTTTTGGGTCTTCTATATATTGAATCATATCAGCTGCAAGTAGTGATAATTTAAGTTATTCTTTTCCTATTTTCATGCCTTTTATTTCTTTCATCTGTCTAATTGCTCTGGCCAGTGTTTCGAGAACTATATTGAATAGAAGTGGTGGTAGAGGACATCTCTGTCTTGTTCCAGATTTTAGAGGGAATGCTTCAATTTTTCTTCATTCAGAATAATGCTAGCCTGAGGCTTAACATAGATAGCTTTTACAATGTCGAGGTAAATTCCTGTTATCTCTAGTTTTTCAAATGTTTTGAACATAAAGGGATGCTAAGGGTCTATCCTTCTTATTTATTTTTTGCAGAACCAAGCTTTAGTTTTGTAATTTTTTCAATAGTTTCTTTTGTTTCAATTTTGTTGTTTTCCGCTCTGATTTTAGTTATTTCTTGCCTTCTGCTACATTTGCTGTTGTTTTGCTCTTCCTTTTCTAGGGCTTTGAGATGAAGTGTGAGCTCATTTATTTGTTGTTCTTTCCTATTTTTTGAGGAATGACGTCAAGGTGGTGAATTTCCCTCTTAAAACACGTTTCATTGTGTCCCATAGACTCCGATATGTTGTTTCTGTATTTTCATTTATCTTGAAGAATTTTTTGATTTTCTCATTTATGTCTTCTGTAACACATTAATCATTCAGTAACATGTTGTTCATTTTCAATGTGATGTAGGATTTTTCCTTCCTTCTTTTTCATTGGTTTCCAGATTCATTCCATTATAATCCAATAAAATTCATGGTATTAAGTCCACCCTTTATATTTACTGAAGGTTGCTCTATGGCATAATATATGGTCTATTTTTTAGAAGGATCCATGTGCTGCTAAAAAATATTATATCCACTTGATGATGGTTGATATATTCTATATATGTCAGTTAAGTCTAGGTTATTGATTGTGATATTGAGTTCTATAGTTTCTTTATTCAACTTTTATTTGGAGGATCTGTCCAATGGTGAGAGAGGTGTGTTGAAGTCACCCATAATTATTGTGTTGTGGGCTATTTGATTCTTGAACTTGAGGAGAATTTGTTTTATGAACGTCACAGCACCATTTAATGGTGCGTAAATATTGATAATTTTTATGTCTTGTTGGTGAATGGTTCCTTTTAACAGTATATAATTTCCTTCATTATCCCTTTTGATTAAATTAGTCTTGAAGTCGATTTAATTCGATTTGAGGATGGCCACCACTGCTTGCTTATGAGGACCGTGTGCATGGTATATTTTTTCCCAACCTTTCACCTTCAGCCTGTGTATGTCTTTTCCATTCAGATATGTCTCCTGGAGGCAACATATTGTTGGATTTGTTTTTTGAATCCAAGTTACAAGCCTATGTTGCTTTATTGGAGAGTTTAAGCCATTAATGTTTAGAGTTACTATTGATATATGGTTTCTACTGCCAGCCATGTTTGAATATTTATCGCTTTTTAAAATTTACTTTGTTTCTCCATGATTAGCTTTTCCCCCGCCCTCTGTCATTACTGAGGCACTTCCCACTGATGGTTTTGGTTGTTGTTTTTCATTTCTTTCTCGTGTAGTGTTTTGCTCAAGACACTTTGCAATGGTGGTTTTCTGGCTGCAAATTCTTTTAGCTTTTGTTTATCATGAAAGATTTTTATTTCGTTGTCGTACCTGAAGCTGAATTTTGCTGGATACAGAATTCTTGTTTGGCATCCATTGTCTTTCAATGTTTGAAATACGTTGTTCCAGGATCCTCTCACTTTCAGTGTCTGTGATGAAAAATAGGTTGCTAACCTTATTGGTTTACCCCTGAATGTAATCTTCCTCCTTTCTCTTGAAGCTTTTAATGTTTTCTCTTTGTTCTGTATATTGGATAGCTTCATAACAATGTGTCTTGGCGTTGGTCTACTGTGATTTTGTGTGCTCTGTGTCCTGTAAGCATCTTCAATTTGTATATCCATTTCCTTTTTTATTTCTGGAAAATTTTCTGTAATTATTTCATTCAACAGGTTACTCATTCCCATGGTTTGAATCTCTGTACCTTCCTCTATCCAGATGACTCATAAGTTTGGTTTTTTTATGTTATACCATATCTCTTGGATGTTTTTCTCGTGATTTTTTTACCAGCCTTTCTGTGTTGGCTAGACTCTTTTCAAGATGATATATTTTGTCTTCATTATGTGACATTCTGTCTTCTACTTGCTCCACATGGTTAGTGATACTCTCAATTGAGTTTTTAATTTGGTTTATCGTTTCCTTCATTTCTAGAATTATTCTTTGAATATTTATAATCTCTATCTCCTGATAAAGAAGATTAACTTCTTCTTTTATCTGTTTATGTAATTCATTTTCAATGTGTTCTTTCACTGTATTTATTTGCTCTCTCGTATCCTCTTTAAGGTTCCATTTCATCTGTCTAAGGTATTCCTTGAGTTCTTTATATGACCATTTTTCTGATAATTCTAGGTCCTCCTGAATATTTAGGTTATCCTTCATTGTTTGTACTCCTTTTCTTTCTTGCTTTTTGATGCTGCTCATGTTACTTCTTGTTCTGTTTGAGTGCTGAGTTACTTCTAATTCTTATAAATTTATTTGAAGCTTGGGAGGAAAGATATTAGAAGGGATGGGAAGAAGTCACTAAAGAGAATGAGAATAGGCAGGTAGAATTCAAGGATGGGGGAATAAGAAAATTGAAAAGAAATGAAAAGACAAAAGAAAAAAATAGAAAATAAAGAAAGAAATAATTTTTTTTAAATAATAATGATAATTAAAAAATGAAAATTAAAATTTAAAATAATAATAATAATAGTAAAATTAAAAAAATAAAAACATTAAAATAAGTTAAAGAACAACACAAAAAATTTAAATGAAAGAAAAAAAATAAAAATAAAATAATAATAATAATAATACATGCAGTCATAGAGTTCAATTAACTTCTCTTCCAGTAGGTGGAGCTGTGCTCACTGGGCCAAGCTTCTCCTCTCAATAGGTGGGAACCAATCACTGTGCAGCAGCTCTTCCTCCCAGACTGGGCGGGTCTCTAATCCTGAGTGCCTAGGACCTTCTCTAGTGTTTCCTCAAGCCAGGCTCCGCTCAACTGTGACGCTCACCACAATACTTGCTACACGTCAGGTCTCTGCTCCTGGTAGCCCTGTTTTCATCAACGCTTGGCACTCTCTCCCTGTTTGCCTCCCTCAGACCCTAAGTTTGTAGAGCTTGGGGCTGGGAACCCCCAGCGAATTTGCTTGCTCTCTGGTATCCATGCCCACATTAGCTGGTGTAAGAGACCTCAGTTGTCAGCACTGGTAGGAGCGGTAGCCAGGAATTCCACGCCACAAGTCCCAAAGCACACGATTCCCTCGGTCTGGCCATCTTTCTCACGGGAGACCTGGGATGGCCCCTTAAGGGAGAGCTGGGAGGGGCCCTTAATGTTTCCCCGCTGTGTGGAGAGAGATGCATATGGAATTACACACCTGTCGTACTGGTTTCAATGAAGTTATCTCCTCTGCCCATGACATCAGTTCTCTTCCATGGTGGTATCCCATGCAAATGGTGACCATTCGTTCCTTTTGCCAGGTGACCAATGCAATGGATGGGTCCTGACTGTGTCTCCAAAGCCCCATTTCAATCCAGTGGCCTTTTACCTCTGTAAATTCAGAAGGGCCGACCAGTTATTTCAGAGGGAACCTTAGTTCTGAGTCACAAGAAGCAGGCAAATCTGAGCTTCTATGCAGCCGATCCGGGCTCTGTGTGTTTTCTCAGGGGCCCAGACTGTTCGCACCAGATCCACGTCAGGTCAGCATTGCCTAGTTATTCTGAACAAACAGCATTTAGACAGTTTACGACTCCCTATGCCTGCGCAGCTAATGAGGTCAGATACTTGATTTCTCCATGTCCGCCACCATGTTGGATCTCTTATATTGCTACTTTTTAATGTCTGTGCGTGTGCGTGTGTGTGTGTGTATATATATATATATATATATATATATATATATATATATATATAAGATTTCTTATATATTTTTAGATATCAATTCAATTCATTATTTAAAGTGGAACCAGTTATATTATTTACTCACAGGATGGTCTATTCATGCATTATCTCTATATTCATAGACACAGGGTACACCTCTGTGTACCCCTAACACTAATGTATATGTCTTCAAAATATTGCTCCCAGAAATGGTGGAAGAAATACTCATGTCACCTGATCCACATATATATTTTATCACAGTAAAATTCTGAACAAAAAATGTAAAGGTCACACTTATGATTGTACCGAAGCCTAAAAGAAAAGTGAAAATGTTTAACTGAAAACATCCATGTGAAGGTTGCCTAATGCTCTCAAATGTCAATCCTATTGGTGACAACATATTTGTTTCTTCCAATGATTATATATTCAAATTAAACCCTGTTGAAAATGTCTAATCCTATAACTCACTTTATACTTTGCCTGATTTCATAATGTCTCTATTGATACCTGCTTTCCTACTTATTTTCCCCAGTTCATCATTGTAACTGACTCTTCATATGTGCTGACATTTTCATTCATTCTCTAACCGAAACCCTATTGCTAAAGAACTTTTGGTCCAAATACTATACTCACTCTTCTTCCTAAACCTACCGACTATATTCCTAATCCTAACGACTATCCATTTTTGACTGGATGTTCTCTTCTACATTAAATCTACCAAGGTACAAGGTCCTGTGCTTCAAATCATACCTAGATTTCTGTTTCCATACTTATATTTTACCTCTATGTTCTTGTAATTATCGCAAGTTCCCAATACCATTATTCATCGCACAGAATGATTCCTAACCCAAATTGAACCTGTTATTAACCCTAAACATACACTGTTCCCTCAATCTCATTTTACAGAAGAGCAGCGACAGAGTTGTTCTTAAAATACAGGGAATTAGGGGACCTTCCACCTGCTGAAAACCTCAAAGGTCCATGCAGAAATGATACCTGGAGAAGTTGTAGGGAGGTATGAAAGACCTGAGAGAGCAAAAGTCCTATTCCATGGCAAACAACCTGGTCAGGATAAAGGGATGTGTCTGAATCAGCCTCTCTCTACTTATGTTAGAGAAGATGGACTAAACCAGACCTGTGTGGAGAGCTGTTCCCAGGTGCCTATGGTTGATATACCATTCTAACTTGTGCAAGTGTTCCAGGAAGTAGGAGCAGCCTCCATCTCATGGGACCCTTGGAAGCAAGTGTTAGGACAAACTGGTTGCCAAGGCAGTGACCTCATTCATTCAATTCCAAAGAAAGTGACATACCTCATTTCCTTGGTGATGGAACTCTATGATCTTTGTATCCTAGTGGCCAGGCACCCAGACGCTATCCCATTCCCAGTCACAGTGGTCTCACTTATTTGGATTTACCAAGGACAGAGTCAGTATTTCTTGGTACCTACTAATGTGAGGATGGCCAAATGCCAGGAGAGCACTGAAGAGGTACCTTTTCTGAGAAAGCCAGTAGTGGCTCACCACTTTTTCCTCACAACTTCACAGAGTTAGCCAAGGAAACCAGACCTGAGAGAGGACAGACTATTTCGAAGGAATATAGTATGGCCGAGCAGTTAGAGGACACTCCAGATAGTCACAGATCTACTTGGGGGAAGGAGGTGCCATTGTGGGAGTGGGTGTGGGTTTGTGGTTTTGTCTCATGTTCTAACAAAAGGTAGGAATGGCGGTTTGTTTGGATTGAAGTGGACTGTTTCGAGTAAGTCATTTGACAAGGTGAGTGTTTCTATGTTTGTGTATCCGACTATGTCCATTGTTGTAGACATTAGAAAAGAGAATGCATTAATGGATGTGTCCTGTCTAGTATAAATCTTACCATAATTCATCCTGCTCAATTTATGAATGGACTGCACCTTGTCTTATCAATGGGCAACACCTGCTATCATCCTAAGTTCCTGTTTTCTTCCTGAATTCTGGCCAGTCTCCAGAATAGGCTCAGGGATTTGTGTCCAAGATATGTACCACCTCCAAGCTCTGTGACATGGCCATATACTGGATAGCTGAAGAGAATGGAGATCATCTCAGAAAACTCAGATATCAGTGTGACCAGGAAAGTCTCAGTGGAGAAACCCTGCTTTGGGCCTTTTGCTTACCTTATGTTCTGTTGCCCTGAATGTCAGGAAGGTCTTTGCCTCAGGCCACTCCTTTGTGAAGCCTGAAGAAAACAGTTTTAAATTTGAAATGAATAGGCATCACCTGTGGCTCTTTGCTTAATTGCTTTGAAAAGGGATGTGTCTGAAGTAGCCTCTTGGCCTTGTATGTGCCTGTGATTTTTATTCTCAGCACATGATGGATCCAAAGAATGATCGCATGTGCGCATCCAAAACCAAAATGGCCAAAAGATCAGTCATTGTGGATGAAGTCTCTCGCCTTCTTCTGTTAGGTTCCTGACATCCATCAAGTGAGAATACTGATCCTTTGGGTCAAATGAGTTCTTGAAATCTCTGCCGAGGTGCTTGGCTTTTCTCATGACTCTATTTCACATAAATATTCCATACCTGAAAGTCAGTAGGCCTCAAATTGGAGAAACAGAGCAGCATGAACGGCAGGCTTATTTGACCACTCCTGGTTCATATTAAGAGTGTCCAGGCCACCCTGTCTTTAGGCAAATGAGGGGCAAGTGAGCTTATTTTGGACACTACCAATGGCTGTACCCCTCATGGAAACCTCCAGCCAGAGGTCATGATGAGTGACTATATGGAAGAAGATGAGGGCCATGTGGGAGTGTTTTGGTTTTAATTGTGGTCATTTGTGTGGCGGTTGGAAGAAATGTCTGGGTCCACCTGGGCTTGAACTCTGGTGTGATTCCCCATAGAGACTGAGTTCTGGAACTCACCTCAGAGAAGTATTGCCATGAATTGTTTTGGGATTTTAGGAGGCCACGCATGAGAGTTGCCCTTGGAAACTGAGATCTGGCTTTCCACAGAGCACTGGGAATCTCAGCCAGGATATCACATGATATAATTGTGAAAAACTTGCAGCCATAGTTGAGAGTCAAAACACACATGGACCTCACATTTTACACCTCAATGTGCCTGGCTTCATGTGACCTTTTCCCCACTCTTTGGGAAGCCTTGCCTGTGAGAGTTCTCCAGAGTTTTCATTTAAATTAGCTTTCTCAACATTTAGTGGTTCCTGAATGAATTGAAACCCAGAGTTTCTCCAACTTCATCCTTGAAAAATGGCTTGATAAATACCATGAATTTTTGGAAGTTCCCACAACCAGGTGGCACTGGAGAACATTTGGATGTCCTGTTGCTGATCATGAGTATACCAGACAATGCCTTGATTGACTGGGTTTTATGAAAATGGTGTAGAACAGAGATGCCAGTAAGTTGGAGCCTGCTGAGTATTGGGCCTAGAGCAGTGGTGGGCAGGTGTGTGATGAAACATCAGTGGTAGGGCCATGAGGATCTACCATTGGATTCCAAATGGCTTGTGACTGACATGGTGCAGCCAGCAGTCCCTTATATGTAAAGGCATCTTGTTATATGGTGAGGTTTCAGGTCAATGTTCTGAATCAGGTTGATATGGACGAGGGGGCAATGGGCCAAGCTAGGAGGGATAGAAGCCTGGTTGGTGCATTCTCCTGCAGACCCTGACCCAACACACGTGACAGAACTCCCTCCAGCAATATGTCCCAGTTGAGCTCCTGGTATTTCGTGAAGCAAATACCAAACTCCCAGTGCAGCAGGAAAAACACCACAAAAAGTGTAAGAGGACCAAATGGCTTCGCACTTAGTCCTCAGTGGTCACAGTTTACCTACAAAGAGAGGATTCAGCATTGCTGCCTCATCTTCATTGGAAAATAAGAAACCATGTCCTTCAGGTCACATAGATGCAGAACCAGCTTTGATGGTCTCACTACTAAAGAAGCCAAATCTCCTGACAACAACATATATTTCAAGTGCCCAAACTCAGAGGCAGTTTCTCAAAAAGTTTTTAGGCTCTCAGAGCTCCCTGTTTGTGTTGTGTTTACCCTGTCCCTTACTTTTGGAAACTCCTCTACCACCTCCATGGTTATGAACTCTTGAGCATTTTCCATTCCAGATATGTATTCACTGATTTTCTAACTCTTCTCCTCTAATTATGTTTTACCTGGGGTGAAGGTAATGTCAAGGCATTTTTCTGGATGAGAGTGAGAGGATATCAGACCTTAACAGATATTTGTGAAGCACATATTTGCTTACACATTGAATTCATTTTCCAATTTTCCTTTTGAAATACTGAATCCCTGACACTAACCCATACCTACTAGAATCAGACAACTCATCCTAATATAATGGAGAAAAATAACGAAAACAGAATAGAAATTCAAGCAGTTCAGAGGAGGCATCTTGTATAGTTGGACTTGCCTTTTGCATTATATAAGGTAGGAGTTATAAATCTAGTCAATTTTTATTTGAAAAAGTTCTCCATGTGTTTTTAAAGATAACAAATGTGTGAAATCCTGTTTCCCTTTCTCTGTAGCCAATTCACACATGTATATTTATATGCACACATAGAATCCTACCAGGAATCCCACGTACATTTTTGTGAGGTTTCTCACTTGGCAGATTCAAATTGTGAGAAGAGATCACTCCTCTTAAACGCTGTTAGAACTGAAGATTCAAACTATAGGGGAGCTTTCTAGTAGAACAACATTATACATATACTCATGTTCAGTAAAATAATTATTTTTGCATCTGTGGATGATATATATTTACTGATGAATTTTGATTTTCATATATATTGCTGCTTTTTAATGTCTGTGTGTAGTTTGTGTGTGTGTGTGTGTGTGTGTGTGTGTGTGTGTGTGTATATATACACACACACACTATTCAGATTTTTCAATATATAAAATATATGTGTCTTATATACACTTTCTAAATTTATTCATGTTCATGTATATGGATTTATAATCAACTTTTCACAAGATTATTTTCCGAAATATTCATCCACCTGAAATACATATTTGTTTCCTAGTAATGAAAACAAACTTCAGTGAATGGTGCCTACAAATTCTAATAATTTTACAGTAACTGACCCAGTTTACCACCAATGCAAGTAGATTCCTATGGGACATGATATGTAATTTGAGGTTCATTTGTATTAAACACTGGTACATTATTATTTCTTCAGTTTTTGCACATCATACGATATATATTTCATCCACAAGTTCACAAATTTACAGGCATTTGTTTCAACTTTAATCAATTCCTGTTTCAGAACACAAGTATTATCAGGGTTTCTGAACTCGTCTTTTCATGACGCTTCTTTCCAAACAAGTTATTTTCGATTTCCATAATCACTGGTGAAGTAAAACTCACACCCTTCGTGATAAACCAAAACACTAATATTACCATTATATGTATACCATTTTGGAAAGAATGATTGTATATCAATATAAGATTTCCTGTAATTTTTCAGATATCAGTTCAATCCATTATTTATAGTTGGAACAAGTTATATTATTTATTCACAGTATGTTCTATTCATGCTTTATCTTTATATTCATAGACACAGTGTACACCTCTTTGGACCCCCAATACTAATTTTACGTCTTCAATATATTGCTACCAGAAATGGTGGAAGAAATACTTATGTCACCTGATCTACATATACATTTTATCACAATAATATTCTGAAAAAAAATGTAAAGGTCACACTTATGACTGTACCAAAGCCTAAAAGGAAAGTGAACATGGATTAATAGAAACATCCATGTCCATGCTGCCTAATGCTCTCAAATGTCAATCCTATTGGTGACAACATATTTGTTTCTTCCTAAGATTATATATTCAAACTCAACCCTGTTGAAAATGTCTAATCCTATCACTCACTTTATATTTTGCCTGATGCAATAATGTCTCTACTGATATCTGCATTTCTACATATTTTCCCAGTTTATCATAGTGACTGACTCTTCATATGTGCCGACATTTACATTCACTCTCTAACCGAAACCATATTGCTAAAGAACTTTTGGTCTAAATCCTATAATCACTCTTCTTCCTAAACCTACCGACAATCTTTCTAAACCTACTGACTATCCCTTTTTACTGGATGTTCTCTTCTACGTTCAATCATCCAAGGTACAATGTCCTATGCCATTGTATATTGAATTATCTGAGACATCTTTAGAGAACATAATTCAAGCTAAGTATCCCAATCAAGGGCCCAATGCCCTTCTGGGTTTCAAATTATATCTAGATTGTTATTTTCATACTTATATTTCACCTCTACATTCTTGTAAATCTCACAGGTTGCCAATACCATTATTCATCACACAGAATGATTCCTAACCCAAATTGAACCTGTTATTAACCCTAAACATACACTGTTCCCTCAATCTCATTTTACAGAAGAACAGGGACGGAGTTGTTCTTACAATACAGGAAAGTAGGGGACCTTCCACCTGCTGAAAACCTCAAAGGTCCATACAGAAATGATACCTGGAAAAGTTATAGGCAGCTATGAAGGACCTGAGAGAGCAAAAGTCATCTTCCATGGCAAACAACCTGGTCAGGATGAAGGGATGTGTCTTAATCAGCCTCTCTCTTCTTATTGTAGAGAAGATGGACCAAATCAGGCCTGTGTGGAAAGCTGTTCATGGGTGCCTATGGTTGATATACCATTCTAACTTGTGAAAGTGTCACAGGAAGTAGGGGCAGCCTCCATCTCATGGGACCCTTGGAAGCAACTGTTAGGAAAAAGGGGTGCCAAGGCAGTGGCCTCATTCAGTTCCAAAGAAAGTGACATATCTAATTTCCTTGGTGATGGAACTCTCTGAACTTGCTATCCAAACCAAGACACCGAGAGGCAATCCCAGTCCAAGTCCCTGTGGGCTCACTTGATTGGATTTTCCAAGGACAGAGTCAGTCTTTCTCGGTACCTAATGATGTGAGTATAGCCAAATACCAGGAGAGCACTGAAGAGGTACTTTTCCTGAGAAAGCAGGTAGTGGCTCGCCACTTTTTCCTGACAACTTTACAGAGTTGGTCAAGGAAAGCAGATCTGATAGAGCACACGCCATTTCGGGGGAACATAATATGGCCCACCAGTCAGAGTTAACTCCGGAGAGTCACAGACCTACTTGAGGGAAGGAGGTGCCTTTGTGAGTGTGGGTTTGTTGTTTTGTCTCATATTCTGAGAATAGGTAGGGAAGGTGGTTTGTTTGATTTGGAGTGAACTGTTTCTAGTAAGTCGTTTGACAAAATGAGTGTTTATATGTCTGTGTATCCCACTGTGTCCGTGGTTGTAGACATGAGAAAAGAGAATGCAACAATGGATGTGTCCTGTCTAGTAGAAAGCTTCCCATTATGCATCCTGCCTAATTTATGAATGGAGTGCGGCTTGCCTTATGGATGAGCAATACCTATTACCTTCCTAAGTCCCTGTTTTCTTCTGAATTCTGGCCACTCTCCAGAATAGGCTCATGGTTTTGTGTCCAAGATATGCAACAACTCCAAGGTCTGTGACATGGCCATGTACAGGATAGCTGAAGGGAATGGCCAGCATCTCAGAAAACTCAGATATCAGTGTGACCGGGAAAGTCTCAGTGGATATACCCTGCTTTGGCCTTTTGCTTACCTATTGTTCTGTTGCCCTGAATATCAGGAAGTTTTTTGCCTCAGGCCACCCCTTTGTGAAGCCTGAAGGAAACAGTTTTCAAATGGAAATGAATGGGCATCACTTGTGGCTCTTTCTTAGTTGCTTTGGAAACGGATGTGTCTTAATTAGACTCTTGGCCTTGTATGTGGCTGTGACTTTGATTCTCAGCAGCTGATGGATCTAAAAATGATCCCATGTGTGCATCCAAAACCATAATTGCCAAAAGATCAGTCATTGTGGATGAAGTCTCTCGTCTTCCTCTGTTAGGTTCCTGACCTCCATCAAGTGAGAATAGGTATTCCTTGGGTCAAATGAGTTCTTCAAATCACTGCAGAGGTGCTTAGGTTTTCGTATGACTCCAAATCACATAAAGAATCTATACTTGAAAGTCAGTAGGCCTCAAATTGGAGAAACAGAGCAGTATTAACGGGAGGCTTATTTGATCACTCCTGGTTCACAGAAAGGGTGTCCAGGCCAACATGACTTTAGGCAAATGAGGGGCAAGGGAGTTTATTTGGACACTGTCTTTGGGTGAGCCCTTCATGGAAACCTCCAGACAGAGGTTACGATGAGTGACTATATGGAAGAAGATGAGGACCATGTTTGAGTGTTTTGTTTTTAATTGTGGTCATTTGTGTGGTGGTTGTAAGAAATATCTTGGTCCACCTGGGCTTGAACTCTGTTGGGATTTCCCTTAAAGACTGCGTTCTGGAACTGAACTCAGAGAAGTATTGCCATGAATAGAAATACAAGCAGTTTAGAGGAGGCATGGTGTATATTTGGACTTGCCTTTTGCATGATACAGAGTAGGAGTTAAATCTAGTCAATTTTTTGTTGAAATAGTTCTCCATGTGTTTTTAAAGTTAAAAAATTGTGAATTCCTGTCTCCCTTTCTCTGTAGCCTATTCAGCACATATATTTTTATATGGATATATAGAATCATACCTGGTACCACACATACATTCTTGTGAGGTGGATGAGTTGGCAGATACAAAGTGTGAGAAGAGATCACTCCTACTTAACCGTGTTGGAACTGAATATTCAACCAATGGCTGAGCTTGCTAGTTGAACAACATTATACATAAATCCATGTTCAGTAAAATGAATATTTTTGGATCTTTTTATGATATATATTTTATGAAAATTTTGATTGACATATATTTTGCTATTTTTTTTCTGTGTGTGTGTGTGTGTTTTGTGTCATTCGCCTGTTCTGTAAAACAACTTCAGAGAGAGAGGTTAAAAATTCATGCAAAGCTCTGATGGAGGTATCTAATATCTTAGTTTTGGTCTATTGCTTCTTCTAATTGGGTCATTTGTTGTGTCCCATGGACGAGGGCAGTGGTTCCTTTGCCCACCCCTGAAGCAACTCCTATTCCGAATAGGATGGCTAAAGTGAGGGATATATGTTCCCAGTGGAAACGGGTTGTATGCCCCTCTATTTCATTTCCAAATGAACCTGCATCATGACAGAGCACTCTGGGAAACATCTGCACCATTACACAATTAATCACATCTGTTGACAATTTCTTTAAAACATAAACAATGTTTAATTATATACAATTATGCTGTTGTAGGGACGGACAAGGCAAGGCACCTAAGATAGCAACGAAGACAGGGAAACCGTCCTATTTGGTTGCAACCAGATTCAGAGGGCATTGCTTCTGTTGTAATCAATTATTCTCCTGAAACTCAAGTTTAGGTAGTTTCAGAATTTTGTACCCAACATGTAAGGGAAGGGGCTCAGAAGTTCACAGTCTTCAGAAGTTCAAAAAAGCCGTTGTTGTTTCTGTTTTTACCTCAGTTCTGGGCAAGTTAACTTTTCAAGGACACCTGGGAGGTAAAGAGCTTTTTCCTACCTTTCTTATTTTTCGCCCCTGACAGCTGTTACCATGGAGCCCTGATGGTAACTTCTTTATCTTAGAAATATAGCCATCTCTGTAAAGCCCCAGCTCATGGCCAGAGGCCTTGTTCATAAATTTTGTGGAAAACAAGTAATGGGGTGTCTAGCATAGAAGTGCTTATTTTTTTAGCCAGTGGCCAAGTAGAACAAGGCAACACTAAAAGAGGAAGTTTATCTACATTGAACTCTTTTATAGGGACTCTTTTGCTGAAAGTCCTAAAGTCAGCCATGGTGAAGACTTCTGTAGAAAGTCAGTTAAGAATTTTCTGTAGGCCTGGTACAGAAGGGGAAGACAGGGAAGGTGGGGCTGACAGCAGCTCCGAGGATCTGAGAATAAGGAAGGAGAGATGTAAAAGAATAATGGGAAAGGGGTTTGGGATTTTCCTAGCAACAAATACTTGAGCTGTACAACAGGTAGAGCAGAGGGGAAGACAAGAGTGAGTATCCCAAAATGCATGTGAGGGACTTTAAATTTTTAGTAAACTGTTTTCAGTGATGACAAAGCAACTTTAAAGGCCATTTTCATTACATCTTTGATAGGAGTCTGAGGGCTCTCCTCAGCTAGTTTCAGCTTTGTGTTAGCTGGTAAGAGGACCTGGTGGGACCCGGGGCGGGCACGGACAGGAGAAGAGAGGAGTGAGTCGGTGGATGGGAACCTGAGTACCTGCTACTTCAGCAAGATGGCGATGGTCTGAGAACCAGCAGAGATTTGGGTTTTTGATCTAATAATTGGAGGGGAGAAATCAGGTTGCTGAGGTGAGAGTGACAGCAGAGACTCTGGAGCACAAGGCTGAAGGTGAGGATTGATTGGATAAGCATAGTTCAGGATATGAGTGAAGGATGGAAAAGGCATGCCCATAGGGGAATCTCCTTTCACCCTTTTGAGCACTTGCAGAAGTTAAAAAGGTCACACAGGGCTGGGGATGTGGCTCAATTGTAGCACGCTCGCTTGGCATGCGTGCGGCCCGGGTTCGATCCTCAGCACCACATACAAACAAAGATGTCGTGTCCAGCAAAAAACTAAAAAATAAATATTAAAAATTCTCTCTGTCTCTCTCTCTCTCACCTCTCTCTTTAAAAAAAAATGGTCACGCAGAATTTGAGGATCAAGAGACCCCTCTGGGGGCCATCGGTTTTGGTTATCTAATTGGTAATATGGCCAATGCTGTGTACTGAATTTGATGAGGAGTTTGTGTTCCATCAGGCAGCCCCTGTATGCTCACATCCCCATGATGTACAGCAAAAGTCTGCCAGGCATTCTGGGATTACTAAAAAAGAGTGATGGATTTTTCTTTTTCCCAGGTCCATGATCCTCTTAGTTATACAAGTCCGATATTTACTGCCATTAGCCCCTTGAACTAGAGACCTTTTATTTGATAGAGGGCCCAATGGGGCCTTAAGGGCTGAGTTTATTGCCCCTGTATCCACTTCAAAGTTTACTGGTGTCTCCTCCACTTCAAAAGATACGCTGAGCTCAGGGAGGGGATCTGAGCCCCGACTTTCGTAGTCATGCTGAAGAGTCAGAATGGCTGGCTGGCGTGGCTGCCTCTTTCTAGGGCACTCTTGAACCCAGTGTCCTCTTTCTTTACAGTAGGCACATTGATCTGAGGTCAGGGGTGGCCTCTGGCGTGGGACCAGGTATCCCTTCCTGTCTCCCTGTTTCTTAATTTCTGGCCTTTTTGTTATTGTGACCAGGACCTTAGTCAACTCCTTAGTCTGTCTTTTGTTTCTTTTATCCTCATTTTGCTCCCTTCTCTTCCTCAGTTTCTTTCTTATAGTATACTTTCTCGGCTTCTCTGACTAAATCTCTCAAAGTCATATCTTGTAATTCATCTAAGCATTGTAACTTTCTTTAAATATCCAAGGCAGCATGCCCAATAAAGGCCATTGTGACAGATGATTTTTGATCCTCTGCATGAGGATCGAAAGGAGTATATCTCCTATATGCCTCCGTAATTCTCTCTAGAAACATAGAGGAAGATTCATCAGGCCCGCAGGCGTGGTACCCACGTCACCCCAAATGGAGTAGGGAAAGAGCAGTGCCACTGCCTGCGCCCAGATCAGGCCCAGCCACCAGCTGGTGTGGTAGTCACGTCACCCAAATTGTAGTAGGGGCCAAGCAGGCCGCCCCCCGGGCCCGCCACAAAAGCAGACCTGTGACTGACCTTCGGAACAGGCCCAGCGGCCTGCCACCATGGTAGACATGACACCCCAATTGGAGTAGTGGCAGAGCAGAGCTTTCTCCCTCGCCCAGTACAAGCACAACGGCCCACCGGCGTGGTAGTCACGTCAACCCAATTGGAGTAGGGGCAGAGCAGAGTCTTTGCCCGCACCCGGAACAGGCCCAGCGATCTGCCAGCATGGTAGTCACGACACCCCAATTGCAGTAGGGCCAAAGCAGAGCCACCACCCGCTCCCGCAAGGTAGGCAGACCTGCAACTGACCGGCGGAACAGGACTAGCGGCCTGCAAGCACAGCAGACACATCAACCCATTTGGTTCTTTGAAAAAATAAAAAAAAATCTACAGACCCTTAGCCATGCTAACGAAGACAAAAAGAGAGAGAACTCAAATTACTAGCATACAGGATGAAAAAGACAATATCATAACAGATATTTCAGATATACAGAAGATAATCCGAAATTATTTTGAATCTTTGTACTCTAATAAAATAGAAGACAGTGAAGGCATCGATAAATTTCTTAAGTCATATGATCTGCCCAGATTGAGTCAGGAGGATATAGACAACCTAAACAGACCAATATCAATTGAGGAAATAGAAAAAACCATCAAAACACTACCAAGTAAGAAAAGCCCAGGACCTGATGGGTATACAGCAGAGTTTTACAAAACCTTTAAAGGGGAACTAATACCAATACTTTTCAAGCTATTTCAGGAAATTGAAAAAGAGGGAGAACTTCCAAATTCATTCTATGAGGTCAACATCACTCTGATTCCTACACCAGACAAAGACACTTCAAAGAATGAAAACTACAGACCAATATCTCTAATGAGCCTAGAGGCAAAAATCCTCAATTAAATTCTGGCAAATCAGATACAAAAGCATATCAAAAAAATTGTGCACCATGATCAAGTAGGATTCATCCGTGGGATGCAAGGCTGGTTCAATATACAGAAATCAATAAATGTTATTCATCACATCAATAGTCTTAAAAATAAGAACCATATGATCATCTCAATAGATGCAGAAAAAGCATTCGACAAAGTACAGCATCCCTTTATGTTCAAAATTCTAGAAAAACTAGGGATAACAGGAACATACCTCAATATTGTAAAAGCAATCTCTGCTAAGCCTCAGGCTAGCATCATTCTGAATGAAGAATAATTGAAGGCATTCCCCCTAAAATCTGGAACAAGAAAGGGATGCCCTCTTTCACCACTTCTGTTCAACATAGTTCTCAAAACACTGGCCAGAGCAATTAGAGAGATGAAAGAAATTAAAGGCATATAAATAGGAAAAGAAGAACTTAAATTATCACTATTGCAGATGACATGATTCTATTCCTAGCAGACCCAAAAGGGTCTACAAAGAAACTAATAGAGCAAATAAATGAATTCAGCAAAGTGGCAGGATATAAAATCAACACTCATAAATCAAAGACATTCCTGAATATCAGTGACAAATCCTCTGAAACGGAAATGAGGACAACCACTCCATTCACAATATACTAAAAAAAAAAAATAATTGGGAATCAACCTAACAAAAGAGGTGCAAGTTTTATACAAGGAAAACTACAGAAACCTATAGAGAAAAATAGAGGAAGATATTAGAAGATGTAAAAATGTACCCTGTTCATAGATAGACAGAACTAACATCATCAAAATGGCGATATTACTAAAAGTTCTCTATAGGTTTAATGCAATGCCAATCAAAACCCAACGGCATTTCTTGTAGAAATAGAGAAAGCAATCATGAAATTCATATGGAAAAATAAAAGACCCAGAATAGCAAAAACAACACTAAGCAGGAAGTGTGAATCAGTCGGTATAGCGATACCAGACTTCAAACTATACTGCAGAACAATAGTAACAAAAATAGCATGGTACTGGTACCAAAACAGGTGGGTGGACCAATGGTACAGAATAAAGGACACAGAAACCAATCCAAAAAATACAACTATCTTACATTTGATAAAGGGGCTAAAAGCATGCAATGGATGAATGATAGCATCTTCAACAAATGGTGCTGGGAAACCTGGAAATCCATATGTAACAAAAAGAAACTGAATCCCTTTCTCTCGCCATGCACAAAAGTTAACTCAAAATGGATCAAGGAGCTTGATATCAAATCAGAGACATGGTGTCTGATAGAAGACAAAGTTGGCTACGATCTACATACTGTGGGGTCGCCTCCAAATTCCTCAATAGGACACCCATAGCACAAGCGTTAATAACTAGAATCAACACATGGGACTTACTCAAACTAAAAAGGTTTTTTCTCAGCAAAAGAAACAGTAAGAGAGGAAAATAGGGAGCCCACATCCTGGGAACAAATCTTTCCTCCTAACACTTCAGATAGAGCACTAATATCCAGAGTATACAAAGAACTCAAAAAATTAGTCAATAAGATAACAAATAACCCAAACAACAAATGGGCCAAGAACCTGAACAGACACTTCTCAGAGGAGGACATACAATCAATCAACAAGTACATAAAAAAATGGTCACCATCTCCAGCAGTCAGAGAAATGTGAATCAAAACCACCCTAAGATACCATCTCACTCCAGTAAGATTGGCAGCCATTATGAAGTCAACCAATAACAAGTGCTGGCGAGGATCTGGGGAAACAGGTACACTTGTATATTTCTGGTGGGACTGCAAATTGGTGCAGGCAAATGGGAAAGCAGTATGGAGATTTCTTGGAAAGCTGGGAACGGAACCACCATTTGACCCAGTTATTCCCCTTCTCGGTCTAAAACCTAAAGACCTAAAAAGAGCATGCTACAGGGACACTGCTACATCGATGTTCATAGCAGCACAATTCACAATAGCAAGACTGTGGAACCAACCTAGATGCCCTTCAATAGAAGAATGAATGAAAAAAATGTGGCATTTATACACAATGGAGTATTACTCGGCATTAAAAAATGACAGAATCATAGAATTTGCAGGGAAATGGATGGCATTAGAACAGATTATGCTAAGTGAAGCTAGCCAATCCCTAAAAAACAAATGCCAAATGTCTTCTTTGATATAAGGAGAGTAACTAAGAACAGAGTAGGGACGAGGAGCATGAGAAGAAGATTAATATTAAACAGGGATGAGAGGTGGAAGGGAAAGGGAGAGAGAAGGGAAACTGCATGAAAATGGAAGGAGAACCTCAGGGTTATACAAAATTACATACAAGAGGAAGTGAGGGGAAAGGGAAAAATAATACAAGGAGGAGAAATTTATTACTGTATAGGGGGTAGAGAGAGAAGAGGGGAGGAGACTGGAGGGGAGGGGGGATAGTAGAGGATAGGAAAGGCAGCAGAATACAACAGACACTAGTATGGCAATATATGAATCAATGGATGTGTAACTGATGTGATTCTGCAATCTGTATACGGGGCAAAAATGGGAGTTCATAACCCACATAAATCAAAGTGTGAAATATTATTTATCAAGAACTATGTAATGTTTTGAAGAACCATATATAAAAATTTAAAAAAAGAGATTACTAAATTCGGTGAATAATGCACAAGAATCCTAATATTTCTACAGTTTAAAATCAATGCCAGTAGATTCCTATGGCACATGATGTGTATTTTGACGTTCATTTTTATTCAACAATGGTACATTACTATTTCATGAGTTTATGCACATCATAGGATATATATTTCATCCACAAATTAGCAAATTTATAGGCATTTGATTGAATTTCAATCGCTTCCTGCTTTACAATATATGCATTCCTTCAGGTTTCCTGACTGGTCTTTTCATGAGACTTCTTTCCAAACATATTATTTTCAATTTCCATAATCACTTTTGAAGCAAAACTCACACACTGTTCATGATAAACCAAAACACTAATATTACCATTAGATGTATAATTGGTGGGAATGAATGATTGTATATCAATATAAGATTTCCTGTAATTTTCCAGATATCAGTTCAATCCATTATTTAATGTTGGAACAAGTTATATTATTTATTCACAGTATTGTCTATTCATGCTTTATCTCTATATTCATAGACACAGGGTGCACCTCTTTGTACCCCCAATACTAATTTTACATCTTCAATATATTGTTTCCAGAAATGGTGGACGAAATACTCATGTCACCTGATCTACATATACATTTTTTCACAGTAATATTCTGGACAAATAATGTAATGGTCACGGTTATGATTGCACGAAGGACTAAATGAAAAGTGAACATGGATTACTAAAAACATCTATGTCCAGGTTGCCTAATGCTCTTAACTGTCAATCCTATTGGTGACTACATATTTTTTTCTTCCAAAGATTATGTATTCAAACTCAACCCTGTTGAAAATGTCTAATCCTATCACTCACTTTATACTTTGCCTGATTTCATAATGTCTCTATTGATATCTGCTTTTCTACATTTTTTCCCAGCTCATCATAGTGACTGACTCTTCATATGTGCTGACATTTACATTCACTCTCTAACCGAAACCCTATTGTTAAAGAACTTTTGTCCAAAACAAATACTCACTCTTCTTCCTAAACCTACCGACTAGCTTCATAATCTTACTGACTATCCCTTTTTGACTGGATGTTCTCTTCTACATTCAATCATCCAAGGTACAAAGTCCTATGCCATTGTGTATTGAATTAACTGAGACATCTTTGCAGAACATAATTCAAAGCTAATTATCCCAATCAAGGGCTCAATGCCCTTCTGCGCTTCAAATCATACCTAGATTTCTGTTCTCATACTTATATTTAACCTCCATATTCTTGTAAATATCGAAGGTCCCCAACACTATTATTCATCACACAGAATGATTCCTAACACAAATCGAACCTGTTATTAACCCGAAACATACACTGTTCCCTCAATCTCATTTTACAGAAGAGCAGGGACAGAGTTGTTCTTACAATACAGGAAAGAAGGGGACAGTCCACCTGCTGAGAACCTCAAAGGTCCATGCAGAAATGATACCTGGACAAGTTGTAGGCAGGTATAAAGGACCTGAGTGAGCAAAACTCATCTTCCATGGCAAAACACCTGGTCAGGATGAAGGGATGTGTCTTAATCAGCCTCTCTCTTCTTATTGTAGAGAAGACTGACAAAACCAGACCTGTGTGTAGAGCTGTTCCTGGGTGCCTATCGTTGATATTTCATTCTAACTTGTGAAAGTGTCACAGGAAGTAGGGGCCGGCTCCATCTCATGGGACCCTTGGAAGCAACTGTTAGGGAAAAGTGGTTGCCAAGGCAGTGACCTCATTCAGTTCCAAAGAAAGTGACATACCTCATTATTTGGTGATGGAACTCTCTGAACTTGGTATCCAAGAAGCCAGGCACCCAGAGGCAGTCCCAGTTCCAGTCCCAGTGGACTCGCTTGTTTGGATTTTCCAAGGACAAAATCAATCTTTCTTGGTACCTACTGATGTGAGGATGGCCAAATGCCAGAAGAGCTCTGAAGAGGGACCTTTCCTGAGAAAGCAGGTAGTGGCTCACCACTTTTACCTGACAACTTCACAGAGTTGGCCATGGAAACCAGATCTGAAAGAGGACAGGCCATTTTGGGAGAACATAGTATGGCTCACCAGTCATAGGACACTCCTTCTAATCACAGACATACTTGGGGGAAGGAGCTGCCTTTGTGGGAGTGGGTATGGGTTTGTGGTTCTGTCTCATGTTCTGAGAATAGGTAGGAAAGGCGTTTTTTTGTTGTTGTTGTTTTTGGTTTTTGGTTTTCAGTGGACTGTTCTAGTAAGTCGTTTGACAAGGCAAGTATTTCCATGTCTGTGTATTCCACTGTGTCCGTTGTTGTAAACATTAGAAAAGAAAATGCATTAATGAATGTGTCCTTTAAAGTATAAATATTCCCAAAATTCATCCTGCCCAATATATGAATGAACTGCAGCTTGTCTTATCAAAGGGAAACACCTGCTATCTTCCCAAGTTAATGTTTTCTTCCTGTATTCTGGCCAGTCTCCAGAATAGGCTCATGGTTTTGTGTCCACGATATGTACCACCTCCAAGCTCTGTGACATGGTCATGTACTGGATAGCTGAAAAGAATGGCGAGCATCTCAGAAAACTCAGATATCAGTGTGACCAAGAAACTCTCAGTGGAGAGACCCTGCTTTAGACCTTTTGCTTAAGTACTGTTTTGTTACACTGAATATCTGGAAGGTCTTTGCTTCAGGGCACCCCGTTGTGAAGCCTGAAGAATATAGTTTTGAAATGGAAATGAATAGGCATCACCTGTGGCTCTTTGCTTAATTGCTTTGGAAATGGATGTGGCTGAATTAGCCTCTTGGCCTTCTTTGTGCCTGTGATTTAGATTCTCAGCACATGATGGATATAAAGAATGATCCCATGTGTGCGTCCAAAACTATAATGGCAAAAAATCAGTCATTGTGGATGAAGTCTCTCGTCTTCCTCTGTTAGGTTCCTGACCTCCATCAAGTGTGAATAGGGATTCTTTGGGTCAAATGAGTTCTTCAAAGCCCTGATGAGGTGCTTGGGTTTTCGCATGACTCCAAATCACATATAGAATCTATACCTGAAAGTCAGTAGGCCTCAAATTGTAGAAACAGAGCAGTATTAACGGCAGGCTTATTTGATCACTTCTGGTTCACAGGAGGGCTGTCAAGGCCACCCTGACTTTAGGCAAATGAGGGGCAAGCGAGCTTTTTTTGGACACAGTCTTGGGCTGTGCCCCTGATGGAAAACTCCAGCCAGACGTTACGATGAGTGACTATATGGAAGAAGATGAGGGCCATGTGGGAATGTTTTGGTTTTAATTTTGGCCATTTGTTTGGCGGTTGGAAGAAATGACTGGGTCCACTTGGGCTTGAACTTTGGTGTGATTCCCCTTAGAGACTGAGTTGTGAAACTGAACTCAGAGAAGTAGTGCCATGAATTTTGTTTGGATTTTAGGAGGCCACGCATGTGAGTCGCCCTTGTAAACTGAGATCTAGGGCCAGGGTGGCTTTCCACAGAGCACTGGGAATCTCTGCCAGGATATCACATGATTTTATTCTCAAAGACATGGCAGCCATATTTGAGAGTCAAAAAATACATAGGCCTCACATTGTAGACTTTAATGGGCCTGGCATCATGTGACCATTTTGGCACTCTTTCAGAAGCCTTGCCTGTGAGAGTTCTCCAGAGCTTTTATTGAATTGAGCTTCCTCAACATTTAATGGTTACTGAATGAATTGAAAGCCACAGTGCCTCCAACTTCATCCTTGAAAAATGGCTAGATAAATACCATGAAAATTTTGAAATTCCCATGACCAGGTGGCACTGGAAAACCTTTGGATGTCCTATTGCTGATCAAGAGTATACCAGACAGTGCCTTGATTGACTGGGTTTCATGAAAATGGTGTAGTACAGAGATGCCAGTAAGTTAGAGCCTGCTGAGTAGTGGGCCTAGAGCAGTTTTGGGCAGGTGTGTGATAAATCACCAGTGGTAGGGTCATGAGGATCTACCATTGTATTCCAAATGGCATGTTACTTACATGGTGCAGCCAGCAGACCCTTATATGTAAAGGCATCTTGTTATATGGAGAGGTTTCAGGGCAATGTTGAGAATTAGGTTGATATGGACAAGGGGGCAATGGGGCAAGCTATGAGGGATAGAAGCCTGGTTGGTGCATTCTCCTGCATACCCTGGCACACCACACGTGACAGAACTCCCTCCAGCATTGTGTCCCAGTTTAGCTCCTTGTATGTCATGAAGCAAATACCAAACTCCGAGTGCAGTAGCAAAAACACGACAAAAAGTGGACCAGGACCAAATGGCTTCACAGTCCACATGGGGAGAAACTTAGTCCCCAGTGGTCACAGTTTACCTACAAAGAGATAATGCAGCACTGCTGCTCATCTTTATTGGAATATAAGAAGCCATGTCCTCCAGGTCACATAAATGCAGACCCAGCTTTGATGGTCTCACGCAAAGAAGTCAAATCTCCTGACAACAACATATTTTTCAAGTGCCCAACCTCACAGAAAGTTTCTCAAAAAGTTTTTAGGCCAGAAGAGCTCCATGTTTGTGGAGTGTTAACCCAGTCCCTTACTTTTGGAAACTCCTCTACCACCTCCAAGATTGTGAACTCCTGAGCATTTCCATTCCAGATATGTATTCACTGATTTTCTAACTCTTCTCCTCCAATTGTGTCTTAATTGGGGCAAAGGTATTGACAAGGCATTGCTCTGGATGAGAGTGGAAGGATATTTATGCAGCACATATTTGCATACACATTGGATTCATTTTTCAATTTTCCTATTGAAATAGTGAATCCCTGACACTAACCCGAACCTATTAGGCTCAGACTACTCAACCTAATAAAAAGGAGAAAAATAATCCAAACAAATATAAATACAAGCAGTTCAGAGGAGGCATGTTGTATATTTGGACTTGCCTTTTGCATTATATAAGGTAGGAGTTATAAATCTAGTCAATTTTTAATTGAAATAGTTCTCCATGTGTTTTTAAAGTTAACAGATATGTGAATTCTTGTTTCCAATTCTCTGTAGCCATTTCACCCATGTATATTTATATACATATATAGAATCCTACCAGGTATCACATGTACATTTTTGGGAGGTGGCTGACTTGGCAGATACAAATTGTGAGAAGAGTTCACTCCTCTTAAACGCTGTTGGAACTGAAAATTCAACCTACAAGCTTCCTAGTAGAACAACATTATACATAAGCTCATGTTCAGTAAAATAAATATTTTTGCATCTGTGGATGATATATATTTAATGATGAATTTTGTTTGGCATATATATTGCTACTTTTTAATGTCTATTTGTGTTTTTTTTGTATATATACATACACTCTGTAGATTTTTCAAAATATGAAATATGTGTCTTATATACACTCTCTTAATTCATTCATGTTCATGTACTTGGATTTATAATCAACTTTTCACAAGATTATTCTCAGACATATTCATTTAACTGAAATACATGTTTGTTTCCTAGTACTGATAACTAACTTCAGTGAATGGTGCATACAAATCCTAATAATTCTACAGTAACTAACCCAGTCTAACATCAATGCAAGTAGATTCCTATGGCACATGATATGTAATTTGACGTTCATTTGTATTCAACACTGGTACATTACTATTTCTTCAGGGTTTGCACATCATAGGATATACATTTCATCCACAAGTTCACAAATTTATAGGCATTTGTTTCAACTTTAATCACTTCTTGCTTCAGAACACATGTATTGTCAGGGTTTCTTGACTGGTCTTTTCATGAGAATTCTTTCCAAACACATTATTTTCAATTTCCATAATCACTATTGAAGCAAAACTCACACACTCTTCATGATAAACCAAAACACTAATATTACCATTTGATGTATAATTGGTTGGAATGAATGATTGTATATCAATATAAGATTTCCTGTAATTTTTCAGATATCAGTTCAATACATAATTTAAATTTGGAACAACTTATATTATTTATTCACATTATGGTCTATTCATGCTTTATCTCTATATTCATAGACACAGGGTACACCTCTTTGTACCCCCCAAACTAATTTTATGTCTTCAATATATTGCTCCCAGAAAAGGTGGTAGAAATACTCATGTCACCTGATCTACATAAACATTTTATCACAGTAATATTTGGAACTAAAAATGTGAAGGTCACACTTAAGACTGTACCGAAGCCAAAAGGGAAATTGTACATGGATTACTAAAACATCCATGTCCAGGTTGCCTAATGCTCTCAAATGTCAATCCTATTGGTGACGACATATTTGTTTCTTCATATGATTATATATTGAAACTCAACCTTGTAGAAAATGTCTAATCCTATCACTCATTTTATACTTTGCATGATTTCATAATGTCTCTATTGATATCTGCTTTTCTACATATTTTCCCAAGCTCATCATAGTGACTCACTCTTCATATGTGCTGACATTAACATTCACCCTCTAACCAAAACCCTATTAGGAAAGAACTTTTGATACAAATCCTATACTCACTCTTCTTCCTAAACCTACTGACTATCTTCTTAATCCTACCTACTATCCCTTTTTGACTGGATGTTCTCTTCTACATTCAATCATCCAAGGTACAAGGTCCTATGCCATTTATTATTGAATTATCTGAGACATCTTTGCAGAACATAATTAAAAGCTAAGTATCCCAGTCAAGGGCCGAATGATTTCTGGCCTTCAAATCTTACTTAGATTTCTGTTTTTGTACATTTATTTCAACTCTATATTCTTATAAATATCGTAGGTACCCAATACCATTATTCATCGCACAGAATGATTCCTAACTGAAATCGAACCTGTTATTAACCCGAAACATACACTGTTCCCTCAATCTCATTTGACAGAAGAGCAGGGAAAGAGTTGTTCTTACAATACAGGAAATTAGGGTACCTTCCACCTGCGAGAACCTCAAAGGTCCATTCAGAAATGATACCTGGAGAAGATTTAGGCAGGTATAAAGGACCTGAGAGAGCAAAAGTCATCTTCCATGGCAAACAACCTGGTCAGGATGAAGGGATGTGTCTGAATCAGCCTCTCTCTTCTTATTGTAGAGAAGATGGACAATACCAGGCCTGGGTGAAGAGCTGTTCCCAGGTTCCTCTGGTTGATATACCATTCTAACTAGTGAAAGTGTCACAAGAAGTAGAGGCCGGCTCCATCTCATGGGACCCTTGGAAGCAACTCTTAGGACAAAGTGTTTGCCAAGGCAGTGACCTCATTCAGTTCCAAAGAAAGTGACATACCTCATTTCCTTGGTGATGGAACTCTCTGAACTTGGTATCCAAGAAGTCAGGCACCCAGAAGCAGTCCCATTCCCAGTATCAGTGGGCTCACTTGGTTGGATTTAACAAGGACAGAGTCAGTCTTTTTTGGTACCTACTGATGTGAGGAAGGACAAATGGAGGAGAGCTCTGAAGAGGGACCTTTCCTGAGAAAGCAGGTAGTGGCTCACCACTTTTTCCTGACACCTTCACAGAGTTGGCCAAGGAAACCAGATCTGATAGAGGACAGGCCATTTTGGGAGAAGATAGTATGGCCCACAAGTCAGAGAACACTTTGGATAGTCACAGACCTACTTGAGGGAAGGAGGTGCCTTTGTGGGAGTGGGTGTGTGTTTGTGGTTCTGTCTCATGTTCTGAGAATAGGTAGGGAAGTCGGTTTTTTCGTTTGCAGTGGACTATTTCTAGTAAGTCGTTTGACCAGACTAGTGTTCCTATGTCTGTGTATTTCACTGTGTCCGTTGTTGTAGACATTTGAAAAGATAATGCATTAATATATGTCTAGTCTAGTATAAATCTTCCCATAATTCATCCTGGCCAATTAATGAATGGAATGCAACCTGTCTTATCCATGGGCAACACCTGCTTTCTACCTAAGTTCCTGTTTTCTTCCTGAATTCTGGCCATTCTCCAGAATTGGCTCATGGTTTTGTTTCCAAGATATGTACCACCTCCAAGCCCTGTGACATGGCCATGTACTGGATAGCTTAAGAGAATGGCGAGATTCTCAGAAAACTCAGATATCAGTGTGACCAGGAAAGTCTCAGTGGAGAGACCCTACTTTGGATCTTTTGCTTAACTATTGTTCTGTTGCCCTGAATGTCAAATATCAGTGTGACCAGGAAAGTCTCAGAGGAGAGACCCTACTTTGGATCTTTTGCTTAACTATTTTTCTGTTGCCCTGAATGTCTGGAAGGCCTTTGCCTCAGGCCACCCCTCTGTGAAGCCTGAGGAAAACAGTTTTGAAATGGAAATGAATGGGCATCATCTGTGGCTCTTTGCTTAATTGCTTTGGTAAGGGATGTGGCTGAATTAGCCTTTTGGTCTTATGTGTGGCTGTGACTTAGATTCTCAGCTCCTGATGGATCTAAAGAATGATCGCTTGTGTCCATCCAAAACCATAATTGCAAAAAGATCAGTCATTGTGGATGAAGTCACTTGCCTTCCTCTGTTAGGTTCATGACCTCTATCAAGTGAGAATAGGGATTCTTTGGATGAAATGAGTTCTTCCAAGCCCTGCAGTGGTGCTTGGGTTTTCACATGACTCCAAATGAAATAAAGAATCTATATCTGAAAATCAGTAGGGCTCAAATTGGAGAAACAGAGCAGTATTAAAGGCATGCTTATTTTGTCACTCCTGGTTCACAGGAAGGGTGTCCAGGCCACCCTGACTTTAGGCAAATGAGGGGCAAGCGAGCTTATTTTGGAAACTGTCTTTGGCTGCGCCCCTCATAGAAACCTTCGCCAGAGGTGAGAATGAGTCTCTACATGGAAGAGGATTAGTGTCATGTGGAGGTGTTTTGGTTATAATTTTGGTCATTTGTGTGTCGGTTGGAAAAAATGACTGTGTCCACCTGGGCTTGAACTCTGGTGTGATTCCCCTTAGAGACTGAGTTGTGGAACTAAAGTCAGAGAAATATTGCCATGAATTTTGTTGGAATTTTAGTAGGCCATGCATGAGAGTCGCCATTGGAAACTGAGATCTAGGCCCAGGGTGGCTTTCCACAGAGCACTGGGAATCTCCGCCAGGATATAACATGATTTTATTATTAAAGACTTGGCAGGCTGAGTTGAGAGTCAAAACACACATGGGCCTCACCTTGTAGACCTCAATGGGCCTGGCTTTATGTGGCCTCTTTGGGCACTCTTTCAGAAGCCTTGCCTGTGAGAGTTCTTTAGAGCTTTCATTGAAATGAGCTTCCTCACCATTTAATGATTCCTGAATGAATTGAAACCCACAGTGACTCCAACTTCATCTTTGAAAAATGGTTAGATAAATACCATGAAATTTTTGAAATTCCCATGACCAGGTGGCACTGGAAAACTTTTGGATGTCTTGTTGCTGATCATGAGTATACCAGACAGTACCTTGATTTACTGGGTTTCATGAAAATGGTTTAGAACAGAGATGCCAGTGAGTTGGATCCTGCTGAGTAGTGGCCCAGAGCAGTGGTGTGCAGGTGTTTGATAAAACATCAGTGGTAGGGCCATGAGGATCTACCATTGGATTCCAAATGGCTTGTGACTGACATGGTGTAGCCAGCAGACCCTTATATGTAAAGGAATCTTGTTATATAGAGAGGTTTCAGGGCAATGTTCTGAATCATGTTGCTATTGTCAAGGGGGCAAGCTACGTGGGATAAAATACTGTTTGGTGCATTCTCCTCCAGACCTTTCCCCCCACACCTGACAGAACTCCTCCAGTACTGTGTCCCATTTGTACTCGTATTTTGTGAAGCAAATGCCAAACTCCCAGAGCAGCAGCAAAAACACCACGAAAATTAGAGGATGGCCAAATGGCTTCACAGTCCACACGAAGAGACAATTAGCCCTCAGAGGCCACAGTTTACCTACAAAGAGAGAATTCAGCACTGTTGCCTCATTTCATTGGAAAGTAAGTAACCATGTCATCCAGATCACATAGATGCAGACCCAGCTTTGATGGTCTCACTACAAAGTAAGCTAAAGCTCCTGACAACAGCATATATTTCAAGTGCTCAACCTCAGAGGCAGATCCTCAAAAATATTTAGGCCAGCAGAGCTCGAGGTTTGTGGAGTGTTTACCCTGTCCATTACTTTTAGAAACTCCTCTACCAACTCCAATGATGTGAAATCGGGAGCATTTTCCAATCCAGATAGGTATTCACAAATTTTTTAACTCTTCTCCTCTAATTGTGTTTTTCTTGAGGCAAAGGTAATGTCAAGGAATTGTTCTGGATGAGAGTGGAAAGATTTTTCTGTAGCATATGTTTGCATACACATTGGATTCAATTTCCTGTTTTCCATTCAAAATACTGAATCCCTGACACTAACCCATACCCTACCAGACTCTGACTACTAATCCTAATATGATGGAGAAAAATAACCCAAACAGAATAGAAATACAAGTAGTTCAGAGGAGGCACGGTGTATAGTTGGACTTCCCTTCTGCATGATACAGAGTAGGAGTTATAAATCTAGTCAATTGTTTGTTGAAATAGTTCTCCATGTATTTTTAAAGTTAACAAACATGTGGATTCCTGTCTCCCTTTCTCTGTAGCCTATTCAGCATGTGTATTTTAATATGGACATATACAATCCTACCTGGTACCACACGTTTGTTCTTGTGATTTGGCTTACTTGGCAGATACAAATTGTGAGACGAGATCACTCCTACTAAACCCTGTTGGTACTGAACATTGAAACAATGGGTGAGCTTCCTAGTTGAACAACATTATACATAAATCCATGTTCAGTAAAATGAATATTTTTGGATCTGTGGATGATATATATTTTATGATGAATTTTGATTGACATATATTGCTACTTTTTTGTCTGTGTGTACTCTCCAGATTTTTCTAAATATGAAATATATGTGTCTTATGTACACTCCCTAAATTGATTCATGTTCATGTATGTGGATTTATAATCAACTATTCACAAGATTATTCTCAGAAATATTCATCCACCTGAAATTTGCCTAATGCTCTGAAATGTCAATCCTATTGGTGACTACATATTTGTTTCTTCCTAAATTATGTATTCAAACTCAACCCTGTTCAAAATGTCTAATCCTATCACTCACTTTATACTTTGCCTTATTTTGTAATGTCTCTATTTATATCTGCTTTACTTCATGTTTTCCCAAGTTCATCATTGTGACTGACTCTTCACCTGTGCTGACTTTAACAATCACTCTGTAACTGAAACCCTGTAGCTAAAGAACTTTTGTTCCAAATCCTATACTCACACTTCTTCCTAAACGTACTATCTTCCTATTTCTATCAACAATCCCTTTTTGACTGGATGTTCTCTTCTACTTTCAATCATTATAGTAAATGTCGGGCGAGCTTCGCAGGAGGAAACCACCAACAGACTATCTCATGCAACAGCAAAGGGTTTATTGAGTGTCCAGCATGCTGGTTCTCAGAGCTCACTTGAATAGAGCAGATAGCCCTGAGAATCGCTTAAGTAGAGCTTATATACTTTACCTGGAGAGGGCAGGGAGGGAAGTTTATTGATGGGTCAGGGCGAGTGGACGATTTGCGTGCAACTGGGTGAGGGAGCACATTCTGCAGTTGGGCAGTTGGGGACAGCATATACTGGGAACAAGATTTGCAAGCATTTCTCAAGATTTCAACAGTGTTTTGTTAAGCATACAGAAAAACAGGAAGTGACAAGTACCTATTTTATTAACCTTTTATTCCCCACTTCTTCTTCTGGCTACTTTTAATCATAAAAATGATCATTGGGGGGTGTCACATTCTATGTATACTAGTGGGGTATTACCATAAGTTTAACTCGTCCAATTTGAGCCTGGAGAAAAGAAATTACACGGTTGAGAAAACAGGGTTTAATAGTTAGCAATAATATGAGGATTATTATTGGACCGGCCAGGGTTGATAAAAACGTAGTTAACCAGGAAGACTGTGTGAACCAAGACTCAAACCACCTTTTTTGGGCCTCTCTATCTCTTTGATGCTTTTCAAGGAATCTTTTTAATTTACTCTTAGATTTTATTACAACTCCAGTATGCTCGGCATACAAACAACTTTCTTCTCTCAATGCAGCACAGAGGCCCCTTCTCTCATGACAAGGAGGTCCAACCCTCGAGTGGTCTGAAAAACAACTTCAGAGAGAGAGGTAAAAGACTCATGCAAAGCTCTGATGGAGGTTTCTAATATCTTAGTTTTGGTCTATTGCTGTCATTTGTTGGGTCATTTGTTGAGTCCCATGGACAAAGGCAGTGGTTCCCGTGGCCACCAGTGCAGCAATTTCTATTCCTAATATGATGGCTAAGTTGAGGGATATATATTTTCAGTGGAACCGGGTTGAATGCCCCTCTATTTGATCTTCAAATGAACCTGCATTGTGATAGAGCACTCTGGGAAACATCTGCACGATTACACAATTAATCACATCTGTTGACCATTTCATGAAAACATTAACAATGTTTAAGTATATAGAATCATGCTGTATTAGGGACGGACAAGGCAACTCACCTAAGATAGCACTGAAGACAGGGAAACAGTCCTATTTGGTGGCAACCAGATTAAGAGGGCATTGATTCTGTTGTAATCAAGTAATCCTCTGAAACCCAAGTTTAGGTAGTTTCAGAATTTTGTACCCAACATGTAATGGAAGGGGCTCAGAAGTTCACAGTCGGCAGAAGTTGAAAAAAGCAGTTTTGTTTCTGTTTTTTCCTCGGTTCTGGGCAAGTTAACTTTTCAAGGACACCTGGGAGGGAAAGAGCTTTTTCTTCCCTTTCTTATTTTCCCATTGCCAGCTGTTACCACGGAGCCCAGTTGCTAACTTCGTTAACTTAGAAATGTAGCCATCTCTGTGAAGCTCCATGTCAAGGCCAGAGGCCTTGTTCACATATTTTTGTGAAAAACTAGTAAGGGGGTGTCTTGATTAATAGTGCAAATTTTTTTAGCCAGTGGCCAAGTAGAACAGGGCAACATGAAAATAGAAAGTTTAACTACATTGAACTTTTTTATAGGGACTCTTTTGCTGAAAGTCCTAAAGTCAGCCATGGTGAAGACTTCTGGAGGTCAGTTAAAGACTTTTCTGTGGGCCTGGTACAGAGGGGTAAGACGGAGAAGGTGGGGCTGAGAGCAGCTCAGAGTATCTGAGAATGAGAAAAGAGAGATGTAAAAAAATAATTGGAAAGTGGTTTGGAATTTTCCTAGCAACAAATATTTGAGCAGTAGAACAGGTAGAGCAAAGAAGAAGATGGTTGTGAGTATCCCAAAACACATGTTAGGGACTTTAAATTCTTAGTAAACTGTTTTCAGTGATGACAAAGCAACTTTAAAGGCCATTTTCATTACATCTTGGATATGGGTCTGAGGGCTCTCCTCAGCTGGTTTGAGCTTTGGGTTAGTTGGTAAGAGGACCTGGTGGGACCCGGTGCGGGCACTGACAGCAGAAGAGAGGAGTGAGTGGGTGGAGGGGTACCTCAGTACCTGCTACGTCAGCAAGGGGGCAATGGTCTGAGAACCAGCAGAGATATGGGTTTTTGATCTAATAATTGTAGTGGAGAAATCAGGTTGCTGAGGTGGGAGTGACAGCAGAGACTCTGGAGCAGAAGGCTGAAGGTGAGGATCTATTGGATAAGCATAGTTCAGGATGTGAGCAAAGAAGGGAAAAGGCCTCTACATAGTGGAATCTCCTTTTACCCTTTTGAGCACCAGCAGATGTTAAAAAGGTCACACAGGATTTGAGGATCTAGAGTCCCCTCTGGTTGCCATCAGTTTTTGTTTTCTAATTCATAATATGGCCAATGCTGTGTACTGAATTTAATGCGGAGTTTGGGTTCCATCAGGCAGCCCCTGTATGCTCACATCCCCATGACTTATAGAAGAAGTTGGCTTTTCCCCCACACAGCCATGGCTGTTTATGACTTTGACAGTCGGCCGGGTAAACACAGTAATCTAGGCTAGCCAACCTGCATCTGGCTCGTGTGTCCCTACATCCATAATGTTTGTTTCCATTATCTATGGTAAGGAAGGATTTAATGGAATTTTAGTGGGATCCTCTTCATCAGGGATATCCCATTAGGAAAGACCTATAGCCAGCTGACAAATGTCTGTGTGGAGAGATGGTCACCAGGTCCCTAAGTGGGCTGTATGCGAGATAGATTATACTTCTTTTCCAGTAGAATTTGTAATCAGCCAACGCTGCTGAACAGGCTGATGAGGGTTAGGACTACTTGTGGCCGAGGGGAGAGTCTATAGGCTTATCCACATGGTGAATATGCAATTTGAAAGTGTTACCAGTCTTTTCCAGTTTCCAGCCAGAGTGTGGACAGGGCGCAGGCTTGAGATGAGAGGCAAGGATCCAGGAAGTGATTCCGTCTACCTTTACCACTGTAGATGTTATAAGTACCACCTGGTATGGTCCTTTCCAGTGGGGTTCCAGGGATGACACCTGATATCATGTTACGTAGATGAATCTCTTACTTGATATCGATGTGGAGTCCCCTCGTCCCCAGTTTGGTAGGCAGTGGCCAGCTTTTTCCACAGGTATCACTGAGATCTTTCAAGAGCTTTAAGTCTGTCAAGCAAGGGGGTGTGAAAGGGATCGTTAGGTCTTAGAGTTGGGCTTTTGTCCATTACTGGAGGAGAGGCACCCTAGATATTCACAGGGGGTGTGGTTACTCAAAGAAACAGAGGTTGTATTTCTTGCACGAAACATTGTATAAGGCATGAGCATAGTCCAATCATTTATGCTGGTCTCTAAGCTTAATTTTGTTGAGGTCTCTTTAATGGTTCTATTCATTCTTTCTACCTGTCCTGAACTCTAGGGTCTGTAAGCACAATAAAACTTCCAATGAATCCCCAGGTTCCTGGCTAACCCCTGACTTACTTGGGCGACGAACGCTGGTGCATCATCAGACCGTATTACCTTTGGCAGGCCGTATCTTTGAAAAATGTCTTTCAGGATCTGCTTGACCACCATTTGCACTGTTTCTTTTTTTTTTCTTTTAGTGGGGAAGGCTTCAATCCATCCTAAAAATGTATCTACAAAGACTAGAACATATTTATGTCCATACCTTGCTGGCTTAATTTCAGTAAAGTCAACTGCCCAGAATTGTCCTGGTCTGGTTCCTCGTAGGTGCTTTCCTGAAGGAAGCTTGGAAGGGTAAGCATTTACCAATTGATGGACTCGACAGGCTTTCTTTACCCATTTAGTTATTTCTTTTTGCTGTGAGTCAGTTAGTGGAAAACTCTTTTCTTGATACTTCAGAAATACCTGCAGTTTCTTTGAACCAAGGTGATTGAGTTGACATATTTAGAGCTGTGACTATAGGAGTTTTTAGTGAAGGATTTAGAAATTCCACTTGGGGGCCTTCAGGGTTAAAAGTTATTTTGGCCCGGTACTTGGTGAGCAGATCTCTGCCCATCAATGGGGCTAGGAATTCTGGGATTACTAGGAAGGAGTGATGGATTTTTCCTTTCCCCAGGTCCATGATCCTCTTAGTTGTCCAAGCCCGATATTTACTGTCATTAGCCCCTTGAACTAGAGACCTTTTATTTGATAGAGGGCGCAATGTGACACTAGGGATGAGTATATTGCCCCTTTATCCACTTCAAAGATTACTGGGGTCCCCCTCCACTTCAAAAGTTACCCTGAACTCGGGGAGGAGATCTGAGCCCCGACTTTCATAGTCATCCTCCAGAGTCAGAATGGCTGACTGGCGTGGCTGTCCCTCTCTAGTGCACTCTTTGGCCCAGTGTCCTTTTTTTTGTACAGTAGGTACATTGATCTGAGGCCAGGGGTGGCCTCTGGCATGGGACCAGGTATCCCTTCCTGTCTCCCTGTTTCTTAATTTCTGGCCCTTTTGTTGTTGTGACCAGGACCTTAGTCAACGCCTTATTCTGTCTGCTGTTTCTTTTATCCTCACTTTGCTTCATTCTCTTCCTCAGTTTCTCTCTTAAGGTATATTTTCTTGGCTTCTCTGACTAAATCTCTCAAAGTCATATCTTGTAATCCATCTAAGCATTGTAACTTTCTTTTAATATCCAGGGCAGCTTGCCCAATAAAGGCCATCATGACAGATGTCTTTTGATCCTCTGCCTGAGGATCGAAAGGAGTATATCTCCTACTTGCCTCCATAATTCTCTCTAGAAACATAGAGGGAGATTCATCAGGCCTTTGAATAATCTCTATTACCTTGGCCAAATTAGTTGGTCGCCTAGTGGCCACTCGGATGCCCACTATTAGAAACTGGCGATAAGTGGACAGATGCTTTCTAACTTCAATGGTGTTGGTGTCCCAGTTGGGTTGTTTCAAAGGAAAACCAGCTTTGATTAAGTTGGGAAGATGTATCACTCTCCAATCTGGTCGGAGGACATTTTTTTATAGCTTCCAGGAAGATTCTCTTTTGTTCCTCTGTCGTGAAGAGAGTCCCTAGGAATTGTTGACAGTCATCCCAAGTAGGCAAATGTGAAAATATCAATGACTCAACCAGACCTGTGAGCCCTGTGGGGTCCTCGGAAAAAGGGGGATTGTTATATTTCCAGTTATATAGGTCGGAAGAGGAGAAAGGCCAATATTTGTAGGCTTGCATTTTCCCCCCATGGCCTTCGTCAATCAATGGTCTGTAGAGACATAGTGGGAGCATCACAGGAGTTCCAGGGTTTTCAATCATTCACCACCATCAAGTTTCCTTAGCTGGGCTAGCTTCCTCCTGCGGAGGAGGGGCTGTGTGTGCTGCGGGGGAGTTATCTGGAGGGCGCTGGGCCAGCTTAGATTCCTCCAGTGGTAGAGAGGCTGAGTCAGCTGCAGGGGAATCACTTAGAGGGTGTTGGTGGTTGGGGGACGAAGGCACGGTATAATAAGGGGGAAGAGAGTCCAGAAGAGTCAAATCTTTTGACTCAGGGATTACAAAGGGTGGAGGAGGAGGAGGAGCAGAGGGTTTGAGAGATCATGGGGGAAGGAGTAGGAGCAGGGGAAGGGACAAAGAAAGGCTTCACCCATTGAGGAGGAGATTTGCAGAGGTCCAGCAAAGTTAAGATATATGGCTGTTGATCCGGATGTCTATGTGTGCCCAGGTGAAAGACAATATCTCTGACTTCTTAAATTAGTGGGAAGTAGAAAGATCCTTCTAGGGGCCATCCAAATTCAAAGGTGGGCCATTCTGAGGCACAGAGATTCTGAAAGGTCCAGCGTTTAACTAAAAAAGAAAGATTCTGAGCCCTTAAGCGGACTTTGGTCCAGTGATCAAGGGTCAGGGACAGGGGCATTGAAGTGCTGTGTCCCATAATGAAAGATACACAAAGAGTGAATGCAAGACACACGACACAGACAAGACAAGACAATAAAGACATTCAATGGACATCCAAAACTGAGACCAGGACTGAGTAGCCAGCAAAACCCAATGGGCTGGCAATTCCGAATCAGATACAAAATATTACTGAGTCGAGGAGACTATTGTTCCTCGATTTCCCGAGTCTTTGGGAAGTTCCCCAGGGACGTGGCCTGTGGCTCTGTGACACGTCTGTCAGCCACCATTGGAGAGAACTCACGCTCTTCATCGACAGCCATTTTGGCCAGCACTAACCTTAACACTGAAACAAGAAAGAGGCACCTTACTTAACCCAAGAGGAACCCGTTAGGGTCTTTTGTCCGCCGCTGCCAAAACTCGGTGGAATCTCCATATGTAAAGGTCGGGTGAGCATGGAAGGAAGAGACCACTAACAGACTGTCTTATCCAACAGCAAAGGGTTTATTCTGGGTCCAGCATGCTGGGGCTCGGAGCTCACTTGAATAGAGCAGAGAGCCCTGAGAACAGTTTAAGCAGAACATATATATTTTCCTTGGAGAGGGCAGGGAGGGAAGTATACTGATGGGTCAGGGCGAGTGGTCGGTTTGCATGCAACCGGGTGAGGGAGTACATTCTACACTTTGGCAGTTGGGGACAGCACATTCTGGGAACAAGATTAGCAAACAGTTCTCAAGATTTCAACAGTGTTTTGTTAAGCATACAGAAAAACAGTAAGTGACAAGTACCTATTTTATTAACCTTTCACTACCGACTATCCTTTTTGACTGGATGTTCTCTTCTACATTCTATGATCCAAAGTACAAGCTCCTATGCCATTGTATATCAATTTTTTCAAAGCTAAGTATCCCAATCAAGGGCCCAGTGCCCTTCTGGGCTTCAAATGTTACTTAGATTTCTGTTTTTATACATATATTTCACCTATATATTTTTATACATATTGCAGGTTCCCAATACCATTATTTATTCAGCATAATGATTCCTAACCCAAATCAAACATGTTATTAACCCTAACCATACATGGTTCCCTCAATCTAACGTTACAGAAGAGCAGGGACAGAGTTGGTGTTACAATACAGGAATATAGGGAATCTTCCACCTGCTGATAACCTCAAAGGTCCATGCAGATATAATCTCTGGAGAAGATGTAGGCAACTCTGAAGGACCTGAGAGTGCAAAAGTCATCTTCCATGGAAAACAACCTGGTCAGGGTGAAGGGTTCTGTCTGAATCAGCCTCTCCATTCTTAATGTAGAGAAGATGGACCAAATGATACCTGTGTGGAGAGCTGCTCCTGGGTGCCTATGGGTGATATACCATTCTAACTTGTGAAAAGGTCACAGGAAGCAGGGGCAGCCTCCATCTCATGGGAAGCTTGGAAGCAACTCTTAGGACAGATTGGTTGCCAAGGCAGTGAACTCATTCAGTTCCTGACGGAAGTGACCTCACCTCACTTCCTTGGTGATGGAACTCTGTGAACTTGCGATCCAGGAAGCCAGTCAAACATTGACAGCCCCAGTCCCAGTCTCAGTGGTTTTACTTTTTGAATTTCCCAAGGACAGAGTCAGTCTTTCTTGGTACCTATTGATGTTAGGATGGCCAAATGGCAGGAAAACTCTGAAGAGGGGCCTTTCCTGAGAAAACAGGTAGTGGCTCACTGCTGGCTCCTGACAACTTCAGAGACTTGGCAAAGGACACAAAATCTGAGACAGGACAGGCCATTTTGGGGGAACCTAGAATGGCCCACAGTCAGAGGACACTCCAAATAGTCACAACCTACTTGGAGGAAAGAGGTGCCTTTGTGGGTGTGGGTGTGGGTTTGTGGTTTTTGCTCATGTTCTGAGAAGAGGTAGGAAATGAGGTTTGTTTGGTTTGGGGGGAATTGTTTCTAGTAAGTCATTTGACAATGCGAGTGTTTCTGTGTCGCTGTATCCCACTGTGTCCGTGATTGTAGATATTAGAAAAGAGAAAGCATCAATGGATGTGTCCTGTCTTTTAGAAAGCTTACCAGCATTCATGCTGCCCAATTTATAAATAGAATGCGGCTTGCCATAATTATGGGCAACACCTACGATCTTCCTAAGTTCCTGTTTTCTTCCAGAAATCTGGTCACTCTCCATAATAGGCTTATGGTTTTGTATACAAGATATGTACCACCTCCATGCTCTGTGACATGGCCATGTACTGAATACCTGAAGTGAATGGCGAGCATCTCAGAAAACTCACATACCAGTGTGACCTGTAAAGTCTCATTGGAGAAACCCTGCTTTGGGCCTTTTGCTTACCTATTGTTCTGTTTCCCTGAATGTCAGGAAGGTCTTTGCCTAAGGAAAACGCTTTGTGAAGTCTGAAGAAAACCTTTTTCAAATAAAAAAGAATGGGCATCAGCTGTGGCTCTTTGCTTAATTGCTTTGCAAAGAGATGTGTCTGAATCAGCGTCTTGGCCCTGTGTTAGGCTGTAGGTTAGATTCTCAGCAACTGATGGATCTAAAGAAAGATCCCATGTGTGCATCCAAAACCAAAATAGCAAAAGAGCAGTCATTGTGGATGAAGTCTTTCGCCTTCCTCTGTAAGGTTTCTGACATCAATCAAGTGAGAATAGGGATCCTTTAGGTCAAATGAGTTCTTCAATTCCCTGCAGAGGCTAGCACATAGGTGGTTGGGTTTTCTCATGACTCCAATTCACATAAAGAATCTAAACCCCACAGTCAGTAGGTCTCAAATTTGAGAAGTGGATCAGTATTAATGGCAGGCCTATTTGATCACTCCTGGTTCACAGGAAGGGTGTCCAGGTCACTCAGAATTTAGGTAAATGAGGGGCAAGAAAGCGTATTTTGGACACTGTCTTGGGCTGCATTCCTCATGGAAATCTACTGTCAGAGGTTATGATGAGTGTCTATATGGAAGAAGGTGAGGGCCATGTGGGAGTGTTTTGGTATTAATTGTGGTTATTTTTGTGGCAGTTGAAAGGGATGACTGAGTCCACCTGAGTTTGAACTCTGGTGTGATTCCCTTAGAGACTGAGTACAGGAACTGAACTTAGAGAAGTATTGCCATGAATTGAGTTGGGATTTTAGAAGGCCAAGCATGAGAGTCACCCTTGGAAACTGAGATCTAGGCCCAGGGTGGCTTTCCAGAGACCACTGGGAATCTCAGGCTTGATATCACATGATTTTATTATTAACGACTTGGCAGTCTTAGTTGAGAGTCAAAACACACATGGACGTTACATTGTAGACCTCAATGGGCCTGGATTTATGTGACCTTTGGCCAATCTTTGGGAAACCTTGCCTGTGAGAGTTCTCCAGAACTTCATTTGAAATGAACTTTCCACAACATTTAATGGTCCCTGAATGAATTGAAACCCACATGCTGCCAACTTCATCCTTGAAAAATTGCTAGATAAATATCATGAAATTTTTGAAATTCCCATGACCAGATGGCACTGGAGAAACTTTGGTTGTCCTGTTGCTGAACATGATTATGCAGGACAGTGACTTGATTGACTGAGTTTCATGAAAATGGTGTATAACAGAGATTCCAGGAAGTTGGACCCTGCTAAGTAGTGGGCCTAGTGCAGTGATGGGCAGGTGTGTGATAAAAAAAAAACAACTGTGGTGGGGCCATGTGGATCTGCCATTGGCTTCCAATTGGCTTGTGACTGACATGATGCATCCAGCAGAGGCTTCTATGTAAAGGTATCTTGTTATATGGAGAGGTTTCAGGCCAATGTTCAGAATCCGGTTGCTATGGTCAAGGAGGCAAGCTATGTGGAATAGAAGCCTGGTTGGTACATTCTTCTGCAGACCCTGACTCACCACAGGTGACAGAACTCCCTCCAGCACTTTGTCCCAGGTGAATTCCTTGTAATTCGTGAAGCAAATACGAAACTCCCAGTGCAGCAGCAAGCAACACCAGGAAAACTGGAGGATGACCAAATGGCTTCAGAGTCCACAAGAGTAGACAATTAGCCCCCAGGGGCCACAGTTTACCTACAAACAGAAAATTAAATACAGCTTCCTCATGTTTATTGGAAAATAAGAAATCATGTATTCCAGGTCACATAGAAGCATACCCAGATTTGATGGTCTCACTACAAAGGAAGCTGAATCTCCTGACTACAACATATATTTCAAGTGCCCAACATCAGAGGCAGTTCCTCAAGAAGTCTTTAGTCCAGCAGAGCTCCATGTTTGTGGAGTGTTTACCCTGTCCCTTACATTTGGAATCTCCTCTACCACCTCCAAGTTTGTGAACTCGTGAGCATATTTGATTCCAGATATGTATTCACAGATTTTCTAACTCTTCTCCTCTAATTGTGTCTAACTTGGGGCCAAGGTAATCTCAAGGCATTGTTATGGATGAGAGTGGAAAGATACTTTTGTAGCATATATTTGCATAAACATTGGAATCATTTTCCAAATTTTCATTCAAAATACTGAATCCCTGACACAAACCCATGCCAACTAGACTCTGACTACTAATTCTAATATGATGGAGAAAATTAACCCAAACAGAATAGAAATACAAGCAGTTCAGAGGAGGAATGGTGTATCATTGGAATTGCCTTTTGCATTATATAGGGTAGGAGTTATAAATCTAGTCAATTTTTTGTTGAAATGATTCTCCATGTGTTTTTAAAGTTAACAAATATGTGAATTCCTGTCTACCTTTCTCTGTATCCTATTCAGCACATGTATTTTTATATGCACATATAGAATCCTACCTGGTACCACACGTACATTCTTGTGAGGTGGCTGACTTGGCAGACACAAATTGTGAGAAGAGATCACTCCTCCTAAACGCTGTTGAAACTGAAAATTCAAAATATTGATGAGCTTCCTAGTACAATAAAATTATACATGAATCCATGTTCAGTAAAACAAATTTATTTGGATCTGTGGATGACATATATTTCGTGGTGAATTTCAATTGGCATATATTGCTACTTTTTAATGTCTGTTTGTGTGCGTGCGTGTGTGTGTGTGTGTGTGTGTGTGTGTGTGTGTATGTTTATATATATATACACACACACTCTACAGATTTTTCAAAATATGAAATATATGTGTCTTATTATACACTCCGTAAATTCATTCATATTCATGTATGTGGATTAATAATCAACTTTTCACAAGATTATTCTGAGAAATATTCATCCACCTGAACTACATATTTGATTCCTATTACTGAAAACTAACAGTAAATGGTGCATACAAATCCTAATATTTCTGCAGTAACTGACACAGTTTTATATCAATGCAAGTAGATTCCTATGGGACGTGATGTGTATTTTGTCATTCATTTTTATTCAATACTGGTACATTTCTTTTTCTTCAGTTAATGCACATGATAGGATATATATTTAATCCACTAGTTCAGAAATTTATAGGCATTTTGTTTTACTTTCATCACTTCCTAATTCAGAAAACATGTTTTCCACAGGGTTTCATGACTGGTCTTTTCATGAGACTTCTTTCACAAAATGCAAAGGTCACACTTATGTTTGTACCGAAGTCTAAATGGAAAGTGAGTATGGATTACTAAAAACATCTATGTCCAGGTTGCCTAATGCTATCAAATGTCAATTTTATTGGTGACTACATATTTGTTTCTTCCTAAGATTATATATTCAACCTCAACACTGTTGAAAATGCCTGATCCTTCACGTACTTTATACTTTGCCTGATTTCCTAATGTCTCTATTGATATATGGTTTCCTACATACTTTCCAGAGTTCATCAATGTGACTGGCTCTTCACATGTGTTGATATTTACATTCATTCTCTACCCGAAACCCTACTGTTATAGAACGTTTGGTTCAAATCCTATACTCACTCTGCTTTCTAAACCTATGAATATCTTCCTAATCCTACTGACTATCCTTCTGACTGGATGTTCTTTTTGACATTCAATCATCCAAGGTACAAGGTCCTATGCCATTGTATATCAATTTATCTGAGACATCTGTGCAGAATATAATTCAAAGCTGAGTACTTCAATCAAGGGCCCAATGCACTTCTGGGCATCAAATCTTACCTAGATTTCTGTGTTCATACTTATATTTCACCTATATATTCTTGTAAATATCGCAGGTTCCCAAAACCATTATTCATTGCACAGAATGATTCCTAAGCCAAATCAAACTTGTTATTAACCGTAAGCATACACTGTTCCATCAATCTATCTTTACAGTAGAGCAGGGACAGAGTTGGTCTTACAATACAGGTATGTAGGGGATCTTCCACCTGCTGAAATCCTCAAAGGTCCATGCAGAAATGATCCCTGGAGAAGACTTAGGAAGCTATGAAGGACCTGAGAGCACAAAATCATCTTCCATGGCAAAAAAACCGGTCAGGATGAAGTATTGTGTCTGAATCAGTCGCTCTGTTCTTAATGTAGAGAAGATGGACAAAACCAGGCCTGTGTGGAGAGCTGTTCCATGGTGCCTGTGGTTGATATACCATTCTAACTTATGACTGAGTCAGAGAAAGTAGGGGCAGCCTCCATCTCATGGGACCCTTGTAAACAACTGTTAGGACAAAGTGGTTGCCAAGGTATTGACCTCATTCAGTTCCTGAAGGAAGTGACTTACCTCACTTCCTTGGTCATGGAACTCTCTGAACTTGGGATCCAGGAAGCCAGCCACCCAGAGCCAGTGCCAGTCCCATTCCCAGTGGGCACACTTGTTTGAATTTTCCAAGGACAGAGTCAGTCTTTCTTGGTACCTCCTGATGTGAGGATGACCAAATGCTAGGAGAACTCTGAAGAGGGGCCTTTCCTGAGGAAGCAGGTAGTGGCTCATTGCTGGCTCCTGACAACTTAACAGAGTTGGCAAAAGGGACCTGATCTGATAAAGGACAGGCCATTTTGGGGGAACATAGTATGGTCCACCAGTCAGAGGACACTCCGGATAGTCACAGACCTTGTTGTGGGAATGAGGTGCCTTAGTGGGTGTGGGTGTGAGTTCGTGGTTTTTTCTCATGTTCTGAGAATAGGTAGCAAAGGTTGTTTGTTTGGTTTGGAGTCGACTGTTTCTAGTAAGTCGTTTGAGAAGGCGAGTTTTTCTATGTCTGTGTATCCACTGTGTCCGTGGTTGTAGTTATTAGAAAAGCCAATACATCAATGGAGGTGTCCTGACTAGTAGGAAGCTTCCAGGCATTTATTCTGCCCTTTTTATGAATGGACTGTGGCTTGCCTTATGGATAGACAACACCTACTATCTTCCTAAGTTCCTGTTCACCTCCTGATTTCTGGCCTCTCTCCAGAATAGGCTCATGGTTTTGTGTCCAAGATATGTACCACCTCCAAACTCTGTGACATAGCCATGTACTGGATAGCTGAAGGGAATGGGAACATCTCAGAAACCTCAGAGATCAGTGTAACCAGAAAAGTCTCAGTGGAGAAACCCTGCTTTGGGCAATTTGCTTACCTATGGTTCCCTTGCCCTGAATGTTAGGAATGTCTTTGCCTCAGGCCACCCCTTTGTGGAGCCTGAAGAAAACAGTTTTCAAATTGAAATGAATGGGCATCACCTGTGGCTCTTTGCTTAATTACTTTGGAAAGGGATGTGTCTGAATCAGCCTCTTGGCCCTGTGTGAGGTTGTGGCTTTGATTCTCAGAACCTGATAGATCTAAAGAAAAATAACATGTGTTCATCCAAAACCAAAATTGCCAAAAGAGCAGTCATTGCTGATGAAGTCTTTCGCCTCCCTCTGTAAGTTTCCTGACCTCTATCAAGTGAGAATAGGGAAGATACACCAAGTCAATTGATGGCTCCTATTGGAAAAATTCTATCACTGATGACAGCATCAGCATAAGTACCCCAACACTGCCACAATTCGCTGCACCAGCAGATAGTTCACAATGCATACAAGTGAGTTCACAATGCATACAAGTGATACATAATCCAGGCAAGTTCTACAAGCAGTTCAGTGATGGCTATTGCAGAATCTGTAGATTGATTTTATCTTTGTCTTCACCGGCACTGGGATGAAGATAGGAATTCTGGCAATAATGGCTAAAGAAAAAATTCTGTAACATTCCTGAAGGCACTAAAAGAAAACAATTTTCTTAACAATTTACGTTATCTTGAAGAGAATAATTAAATATAATAAAAAGGAAAAGTGAAAGTAAACAAACACGTCTGTTTACCTCCTATTTTTTCACATATTAAAACAATCCTGAACAGTTGTTTACCCAATTTAAATTAAACAATTTAATTCACGTGAATAAAAAAAAATGGATATATTATTTCATTAGCACTCATCATATGTGATATATGGACATATGCACATTCAAATATATAACACAAAACACAAGTGTGCACACATAATAAATACATACAACACATAATATAATAGTAAAGGCCTTATAACATTTTACATGTGAAATCATCATTGCAATGTTTAAAAACTCTACAGTCAAAAAATAGAACTGATAAGCAAAACATTAACCTAGGTCTGTATGAGCTCAAAAAAACAAAAGAGAACTTCATGATTTGAGAAAGGGCAATAATAAAATAGATATTGAAAAAAGCATCCCTGTTCTGTCGCAGATGTAAGGATAGCCAAACTGGAGTTTTGGATATCAGCTGTTATGGATTTGAGCCAAATCATCTTATTTTGGTCTATCGAAATCGCTTCAGTTAATCTCTCTGGAATCCAAATCGGCTGCTGTTCTCCCTGTGGAAACACATAAACAGACCACCGACTCCAGGCAATCACTGGGTCGGGATCTTAGTTAATCTCTCTGGAATCCAAATCGGCTGCTGTTCTTCCTGTGGAAACCCACAAACAGACCTCCAACTCCAGAAAATTAATGGGTCAGGACCTTTCCATTGTCCTGTTAGAATATCCTTCCAAAGTACCTCGGGCTTATACACATTTTTTGGACACTTATGCCTTTCTGCAGCACTAAGTCCTGAAAATCCAAATTTAAAAAGTTTAGAGTAAAAAGGGTTATTTTAAGTTTATCTTTGGGGAATTTATATCCCTTCCCAATTCTGTCTTCTTACTTTAATGAGTACATTTTAATAGTGTGATGTGCTCTTTCAACTATGGCTTGTCCCTGTGGATTGTATGGGTTTCCTGATATATGAGTAATGCCAAATGGTGAGCAAAATGGTTTAAAAGAGGTAGAAGTATAACCGGGGGCATTATCAGTTTTTAACTGCTTTGGAATGACCACAGTGGCAAAATTTTGTAAGCAATGAGCTATAACATCTTTAGTTTTTTTCCCCCATGAAGGGAGCCCATCAAAAATCCAGAAGAAGTATCAACTGTAACATGCAAATATTTTAATTTTCCAAATTCTGGCAAGTGTGTGACATCCATCTGCCATATATGGTAAGGTATCAATCCTCTACGATTGACTCTAAGATTAAAATGTGGTAAAATGGTCACACAATTTTGACATTGTTTTATTATTTGTCTAGCTTGTTCCTTAGTTATTTTAAAATGCTTTTGTAAAGTATTAGCATTGATAATGAACTTTTTATGAAAATTTATAGCTTCTTCTAGTGTACAGAAAATATGTATGTATGTCATGTGTAGTTTTACCTGCTAAATCATTGCCCAAACTAAGGGCTCCAGGCAATCCTGTATGTGCCCAGATATGTCCTATTAAGAATGGATATTTTCTGTCCCAGATTAGACTTTGTATACTGGAAAGGAAAGAGAAAACAGTAGAGGAAGGGGAAATCCTACCAGCATCTTCAAGAGATACTATAGCATTAACTATATACAGACTATTGCAAAATAAATTAAACACAGAATCTTTAAACATCACAAAAGCTTATAATACTGCATTAAGCTCTACCTTTTGAGCTGATTTTTGGGGTGCTAAAAATGTAAAAATTTGATCAGGTGTAACTATTGCTGCTGTACCATTATTTGACCCATCAGTGAATATATTTGGAGCATTAATGATAGGAGTTTTCTTGTAATTTTTGGAAAAATTACAGGATGCAATGACCCAAAAGACAATAAAAGATTAGATGGTAAGTGGTTATCAAATAAAACATTAGATTTACACATGATTATTGCCCAAGTATTTAACTCATTAGCTAATTCATCAATTTGATTCATAGTGTATGGAGTAATAATTTTATTGGGAGAAATTCCAAACACTCCCTTTGCTGCTTTTATTCCTATGAGTATTAATTGTCCCTCAGCCTCAGGATACCTAGTAATAATAGTGTTAGAAGAATAAGATAAATGTATCCATAATAATGGACCTTCTTGCCAAAATACTCCTGTAGGAATATTTTTTGTTGGTAGCACAATAAATAATAAAGGCATTATTTTATCAGATCTATCCAAATGCATATTTCCCATATATGTTTCAATGATTTTTAATGCCTTTATTGCTTCAGGCGTTAACATTCTGGGTGAATTTGGATCAGATGGACCTTTTAGGATATCAAATATAGGTCCCAACTGTCCTGTTGGTATACCTAGATAAGGCCTTATCCAATTAATGTCTCCTAATAACTTCTGAAAGTCATTAATTGATTTTAGTTGATCTACTCGTATTTGAATTTTTGGTGGACTGACCATGGTTGAGGATAATAGAACTCCTAAATAATTAATTGGAAAATTTAATTGTATTTTATCAATTGATATCCCTAGATTATAATTTTTTAATAAGTTTGTAAGTGTGGCATAACATTCTATCAATGGGTTTTTAACTTGTGTGCTAATAACACATCATCCATATTGTGAAATATTTGTAGTTCAGAATTTTGATTTCTAAGTGGCTGGATTACTTTGTTAACATAAATATGACAAATAGTTGGGCTGTTAGCCATCCCTTGAGGGAGTACTTTCCACTCATACCTCTGATCAGGACCTTCATGATTCAGTGCAGGGATAGTAAATGCAAAACTTGGACTATCCTCAAGAAGAATTGGAAATGAAAAAAAAAAAAAACAATCTTTAATATTTATAACTAAAACATACCAAGTTTTTGGCAAAGCAGACAATTGAGGAATCCTTGATTGAGCAGGTCCCAAAATAACCATCTCATTATTAATGGCTCTTAAATCTTGAAATAATCTCCATTTACCAGATTTCTTTTTGATGACAGAAATGAAAGTATAATGGGGAGACACAGAAGGTTGTATATGTTCTTCCGCTAATTGTTGTTTGACCAGGAACTGGGCTGCTTGTATCTTTTCTTTAGTCAGGGTCCACTGAAGAAGCCATACTGGTCTTTCTGATTTCCAAGTAATTTTTATTGTCTCAGTGGCCCTTTCTGAAAATCCAACCCATGTCTGTCTGTTGCTTGGTCTATTTGTATTGGCGCTGCTATACCTTGTTCTTGTTTTTCTAATCTTTTTCCTTTCCTAAAACCTTCTCTAGCCATAATAGTGTGTACATTTTGATTGATGTTATTTGTTAATGTCAAATCTAATTGATCTAGGACATCTCATCCCCATAAATTTACGGGAAGATTATCCAATACATATGGCTGTATAGTTCCTTCACATTCTTCAGGATCCTTCCAATCCAACACCATTGCACTTTTATGGGGATTACTTGCCACTCCTAGGTCTCAAAGTGTTTGAGTGTATTGTTGTAATGGCCAATGTTTTGGCCATTCTTGATGAGAGACAATGCTAACATCTGCACCTGTATCAAGTAGTCCATTAAATTCATGTCCTTGAATATTTAGTTTTAGCCTGGGGCGAGAATCTAAATTTAAAGAAAGCATAACCAAATCTACACCTGTGGAGCCTAATCCCTTGGAACCTCTTTCTACAGCATGACTGGAAAATTTATCATGCAGACTGAGTATTATTAGTAACTGTGCTATTCTATCTCCTGGTGAAATTACTGATATGTCCTTTCGAGAACTGGCTATAAATTTTATTTCACCTTCATAATCGGGATCAATTACCCAAGGACTTATCATAAGTCCTTTTAGATTAGAAGAGCTGCGTCCCAATAATAAGCCTACTGTTCCTTTGAGAAGAGGTCCTTTCACCATGTGTGAATGATTTGAACCCCCATCTCTACAGTTAGTACTGATCTGACGGAGGTGCAGATGTCTAACCCTGCGCTCCCTCTGATTTGTCTGATGAGGCGTCTGATGCACAATGTGTTGGGCACTACACTGATGGGGTTGCTGGGTTCCTCCAGTGCTCCGTATATTTGTGGGTTTGGGCCCCAGAGCATTGGGCTCCCCTGTCCATTTTTTGGCAATGGAGCCCGGTGCCTTTCTCCATGATATCGTAGATAAACAGCTAGTCCTTGTTCGTTTTTGATAATGAAGTACCCTCTATGGTGGTTTGAGAACGGCATTCATTAGCCCAATGTCTCCCTCTACGGCATCGTGGGCAAATACCCAGTATTCTACTCCTTTGGTACCTATTTTTGTTAAACCCTCTTCCTATGGAGCAATTCCTTTTAAAATGTCCTGTTTGTTCACAATTGTAGCATGTTCCTGGCCTTGCATCTAAAGCCTGTTTAATGCAGCTGCCACAAATTGCCCTTGTTCATTGATGTCTCTGGCATCTAAAGCCTGTTTTACTGCAGCTGCCATGACTTCTTCTTATTCATTAATGTCTTTACATGATTTAATATATGTGTTTAAATCTTCATGTTTCCATGGTCTAGTGATATCTCTGCACCTACGATTCGCTTGGTCATAAGCCAGTTTTTTATTAATGGCATTGCTTGTTCTGTATTCCCCAAAACTCTGGTAGCTGTTTGAATAAGCCTATCTACAAATTCAGTGTAAGATTCATTAGCTCCTTGTATTACCTTAGATAATTGACCTTGTAAACCTCCATGTCCTTGTAAAGTCTTCCATGCCCTAACCACCTCTGCAGCAATTTGTGCGTATACGCCAGGATCATATGCAATTTGTTGCTGCTGGTCCTCATAAGGTCCCTTTCCTAACAACATATCTAGATTTCTCTGAGGATAACCAGCTTCTGCATTTCACCTAGCCGTCTCCTTGCAAAATTCCTCATTGGCAACCTTCCATAAAAGGTATTGACCTTCATTTAGCACAGCTTTACACATATTAGCCCAATCTACTTGCATCATATTAAAGTTGTTAATGGATTCGACCAAGCTTACAATGAAGGGTACTTGAGGACCATAGGTTGTTACAGCCCCTTTTAGCTGCTTCACTATTTTGAAATTTAAAGCATGGTGAATTCGCTGCCCTCCTACCTCAAATACAGGGCATGTTAATACTTGAGATCCTGTCTCAGGAACCGAACTATCAACTGCGGGGTTTGGGGGCCTCCTAGCATATGGAGGTGGCCTTGTTATTTGGACATTTACATACTCTGGTTATAGAAAGGTGTTAGTAACAGTCTCCTGTAGAGGAGGCGCTGTTGGTTGGACACTTACGCCCTCTAGTTATTGAAAGTTGTTAGTAGCAGTCTCCTTTTGTAACTTTGCCCCTGATGGCTTTTTCTGACCTAAGCTTTGTTCCTCTATCTTTGTCTGATCTGAAGTCTTTGGACTAAGCAAACCAGATATAAACGTCCTCAATGGCAATGTGCCAACTGTCAGAGTCCCTGGGCTGTTCTTTTCCCCCCTTTTAAATCTTCACCATGATGGTTCCATTATGGTATATTTAACAACTCCTTAAAAATCCATGGGCTACATTTTTGTATTGTATCAACGTATGCCCTGACTGTTCTTGACTTTACTGAGGTGCCTCCTTCCTCTAACAATTTACTTAACACTCTTTCAGTTTGTTTTTTTACTAATTTCTGATCCTTTATTTCTACTATAATACAACCCAACAAGACGATGCCAAACAAAACCGAGACAGAATAAAATAAAAAGGGAACAACAAAAAGTTATTATAGCCTTTATATCCTACTGACATGTGCATCCGTCCTTTCTCCCTATCTGTTCCTCAGAAGTAAATAATTTTTTTCTCAGATGTGAGCGGTTTTTCATCCATCTCACTCATCTCCATGGACAGGCAACAAAAGTGAAGCAAAACAAAAGAGGAATCTTAAAATGGCTACCGATCCTCTCGCCCTTCCCTCAGGGGCTAGCAGTTTACCTTATCACTTACCCTCAGTGGCTCCCCGTGCAAGCTACCAAATGCTGCAGTCTGGCTGGGCACGATTCAAGAGCGACTTTTCAAAAGAAACAAAGTTTATTTTTAGAACCACACACGCCAAGCAAAACAGCTCCTTAGGAAAAACCCTCAGAGCCCAACTGCCACCACTGGCTTTCTTGCAAAGTTTCTGTCACACCCACAAGCCTCTCCACCCCCCACAATCCTCCTTCTCTTGAGGCCATATGGCTGGGTCAGGTGGGTGGAGCCAAAAAAGTCCCACAATGAGCAGCTCTGTGGTCTGAAAGGGCAGGGAAACTGCCCAATGTGCATCATCGCAGAGGAGCCAATCAGCTTGATGTTGCTGGGGCTGCTGTGAGCCAATCATCAGCTGGCAGTTGGAAAGAGCGGGGAAAAAGCTCAATGAGCATCTCCATTGTGCATCACCACAGAGGAGCCAATCAGCTAGATGTTGCTGGGGCCGCTGTGAGCCAATAATCATCTCGCAGGGGAATGTTGCTGGTAACTGGAAGTTTGATGGGGCCCCTTAAGCTGTGGCTCTCAACAAATTGGTGTCTCCTTTCTCTGTAGACTATTCAGCACATGTATTTTTGTATGCACATATAGAATCCTACCTGTTATCAAACGTACATTTTTGTGAGGTTGCTGACTAGGCATATACAACTTATGAGAAGAGATCACTCCTCTTAAACACTGTTGAAATTGAGAATTCAACCTATGGGTGAGCTTGTTATTAGAACAACATTATATAGAGATCCATTTTCAGTGAAATCAATATTTTTGCACCTGTGGATGTTACATATTTCATGATGAATTTCAATTGGCAAATATATTGCTAGTTTAAATGTCTGTCTCTGTGTGTGTGTGTGTGTGTGTGTGTGTGTGTGTATATATATTTATTTATATATATATATATATATATATATATATATATATATACTCTCCAAATTTTTCAAAATATGAAATATATGAATCTTATTATACACTCCTTAAAATCATTCATATTTATGTATGTGGATTTATGATCAACTTTTCACAAGATTATTCTCAGAAATATTCATCCACCTTAAATACAGATTTGTTTCCTAGTACTGAAGACTAACTTCAGTGAATGGTGCACACAAATCCTAATATTTCTACAGTAAAACCAAGTTCAACATCAATGCAAGCATTTTCCTATGGGACATGATGTGTATTTTGCGGTTCATTTTTATTAAACAGGGGTACATTACTATTTCTTCAGTTTATGCACATCATATGATATATCTTTCATCCACAAGTTCACAAATTTATAGGCATTTGTTTCAATTTCAATCACCTCCTGCTTCAGAACATATATATTCCTCCAGTGTTCTTGACTGGTCTTGTCATGAGACTTCTTTCCAAACACATTATTTTTGATTTTCATAATCATATTTGAAGCAAAACTCACACACTCTTCATGATAAACCATAACCCTAATATTACCGTTAGATGTATACCTGGTTGTAGTGAATGTATGAATATCAGTTTAAGATTTCCAGTATATTTTCAGATATCAAATCAATCCACTATTTAAAGTTGGAACCAGTTATATTATTTATTCACAGTATCGTCTATTCATACATTATTTCTATATCCATTGACACAGGGTACTCTACTTTGTTCCCCCAATATTTATACGTCTTCAAAATATTGCTCCCAGTAATGGTGGAAGAAATGCTCATGTCACCTGATCTACATATAAATTTTAACACAGTAATATTCTGGACACAGAAAGCAAAAGTCACTCTTATGATTGTAGCAAAGCCTAAAAGGAAAGTGAGCATGGATTACTAAAAATATCCATGTCCCGGTTGCTTAATGCTCTAAAATGTAAATCCTATTGATAAATCCTATGTATTTGTTTCTTTCTAAGATTATATATTCAAACTCAACCCTGTTGAAAATGTCTAATCCTATCCCTCACTTTATACATTGCCTGATTTGTTAATGTCTCTATTGATATCTGCTTTCCTACATATTTTCCCCATTTCATCATTGTGTCTGACTCTTCACATGTGCTGATATTTACATTCACTCTCTTATTGGAAACCAATTGCTAAAGAACGTTTGGTCCAAATCCTATACTCATTGTTGTTTCTAAACCTAGAGACTATCGTCCTAAACCTACGGACTTTCCCTTTGTGACTGGATGTTCTCTTCAACTTTCAATCATCCAAGGTACAACGTCCTATGTCATTGTATATCGATTCATCTGAGACATCTGTGCAGAACATAATTCAAAGCTAAGTAACCCACTCAAGGGCCCAATGCCCATCTGAGCTTCAAATCTTGCCTAGATTTCTGTTTTCATACTTTTATTTTACCTATATATTCTTGTAATTATTGCAGATTCCCAGTACGAATATTCATCCTGCAGAATGATTCCTAACCCAAATCGAACGTGTTATTAACCCTAACCATACACTGTTCCCTCAATCTAACTTTACAGAAGAGCAGGGACAGTGTGACCAGGAAAGTCTCAGTGCAGAAACCCTGCTTTGGGCCTTTTGCTTACCTATTTTTCTGTTGCCCTGAATGTCAGGAAGTTCTTTACCTCAGGCTAACCCTTTGTAAAGCCTGAAGAAAACAGTTTTCAAATGGAAATGAATGGGCATCACCTATGGCTCTTTGCTAAATTTCTTTGGAAAGGGATGTGTCTGAATCAGCCTCTTGGCCCTGTGTGAGGCTGTGACTTAGATTCTCAGCACCTGATGGATCTAAAGAAAGATCCCATGTGTGCATCCAAAACCAAAATGGCAAAAAGTTCAGTCATTTTGGATGAAGTATCTTCCCTTCCTCTGTTAGATTCCTGACCTCCATCAATTGAGAATAGGGATCCTTTGGGTCATATGAGTTCTTCAATCCCTGAAGAGGTGCTTGGGTTTCTCATGATTCCAATTCACTTAAAGAATCTGTACCTATCAATCAGAAGTAGTCAGTCAATATTGCTCCCAGAAATCGTGGAAGAAATACTCATGTCACCTGATCTACATATACATTTATTCACAGAAATATTCTGGACACTAAATTCAAAGTTCACATTTATGATTGTACCAAAGCCAAAATGGAAAATTAACATGGATTACTAAAATCATCCATGTCCAAGATTACTTATGCTCTCAAATGTCAATCCTATTGATGACTACATATTTGTTTCTTCCTAAGATTGCATATTCAAACTCAACTCTGATTTCATAATGTCTCTATTGATATCTGCTTACCTACATATTTTTCCCACTTCATCATTGTGACAGACTCTTCACATGTGCTGACATTTAAATTCATTTTCTATCCGAAACCCTGTTGCTAAAGAAATTTTGTTCCAAATCATACACTCACCCTTCTTCCTGTACCTACCTACTATCTTCCTATTCCTACTGACTATCCCTTTTTGACTGGATGTTCGCTTCTACATTCAATCATCCAAGGTACAATGTCCTATGCCATTGTATATCAATTTATCTGAGACATCTCTGCAGAATGTAATTCAATGCTCAGTATCACAATCAAGGGCCCAATGCACTTCTGGGCTTCCAATCTTACTTGGATTTCTATTTTCATACACACAGTTCACCTCTATATTCTTATAAATTTCGCAGGTTGCCAATACCATTATTCATCCAGAAAACGATTCCTAATCCAAATTGAACCTGTTATTAACCCTAAACATACAGTGTTCCCTCAATCTTACAGAAGAGCAGGGACAGAGGTGGTCTTATAATACTGAAATGTAGGGATCCTCTACCTGCTGAGAACTTCAAAGGTCCATGCTGAAAGTATCCCTGGAGAATATGTAGGCAGCTATGAAGGACCTGAGAGACCACAAGTCATATTCCATGGCAAACAACCTGGTCAGGATGTAGGGTTGTGTCTTAATTAGCTTCTCTCTTCTTAATGTAGAGAAGATGGACCAAATCAGGCCTGTATGGAGAGCTGTTCCCGGGTGCCAATGGTTGATATACCATTTTAACTTGTGAAATTGTCACATTAAGTAGGGGAAGCCTCCATCTCATGGGACCCTTGGAAGCAACTGTTAGGACAAAGTGGTTGCCAAGGCAGTGACCTCATTCAGATCCTGAAGGAAGTGACCTCACCTCACTTCCTCGGTGATGGAAATTGGCATCCAGGAAGCCAGGCACACAGAGCCAGTCCCAGTCCCACTCCCAGTGGTGTCACTAGTTTTGAATTACCAAGGACAGAGTCAGCCTATCTTGGTACCTACAGATGTGAGAATGGTCATATGCCAGGAAAGCTCTGAAGAGGGGGCTTGTATGAGAAAACAGATAGTGGCTCACCACTGGCTTCTGACAAGTCTCAATGAAGAAACCCTGCTTTGGTACTTTTAATTACCTATTGTTCTGTTGCTCTGAATGTCAGGAAGTTTTTTGCCTCAGGCCACCCCTTTGGGAAGCCTGAAGAAAAGAGTTTTCAAATGGAAATGAATGGGCATCATCTGTGGCTCCTTGCTTAATTGCTTTGGAAAGGGATGTGTCTGAATCAGCCTCTTGGCCCTGTGTGAGGCTATGGCTTAGATTCTTAGCACCTGATGGATCTAAAGAAGCATCCCACATTTGCATCCAAACCCAAAAGAGCCAAAAGAGCAGTCATTGTGGATGAAGTCTCTCACCTTCCTCTGTAAGGTTCCTGACGTCCATCTATGAGAATAGGGATCCTTTGGGTCAAATGAGTTCTTCAAAGCCCTGCAGAGACTAGATCATACGTTCATAGGTTTCTCATGACTCCAATTAACATAAAGAATCTAAACCCCACATTCATTAGGCCTCAAAATGGAGAATCAGAGCAGTATTAAGGGCAGGCCTCTTTGATCACTCCTGGTTCACTAGAAGGGTTTCCCAGCCACATTGACTTTAGGCAAATGTGGGCAAGGGACCTTATTTTGGATACTGTCCTTGGCTGTGCCCCTCATGAAAAACTACAGCCTGAGGTTATGATGAGTGTCAATATGAAAGAAGATGAGGGCCATGTGGAAGTGTTTTGGTTTTAATTGTGGTCATTTTTGTGGCTGTTGCAAAAGATGATGGGTCCACCTTGTCTTGAACACTGGTGTGATTCCCCTTAGAGACTGAGTTTTGGAATGGACCTCAAAGAAGTATTGCCATGTATTGTGTTGGGATTTTAGGATGCCACACATGAGAGTTGCCCTTGGAAACTGAGATCTAGGCCCAGGGTGGCTTTCCACAGAGCACTGGGAATCTCAGGAAGAATATCACATAATTTTATTCTTAAAGAATTGGCAGCCATTGTTGCAAGTCAAAACACACATGGACCACACATTGTAGACCTCAAACGCCTGGCTTTATGTGACCTTTTTGCCTGTCTTTGGGAAGCCTTGCCTGTTAGAATTCTCCAGAATTTTCAATGAAATGAGCTTCCTCTCCATTTAATGGTTCCTGAATGAATTGAAACCCACAGTGCCTCCAACTTCATCCTTGAAAAATGTCTGATAATTACCATGAAATTTTTGAAATTCCCATGACCACTTTGCACTGTAGAATCTTTGGATGTTCTATTGATGATCACGAGTATACCAGACAGTGCCTGTTTGATTGGGTTTCATGAAAATGGTGTAGAACAGAGATGGCAGTAATTTGGACCCTGCTGAGTAGTCGTCCTAGAGAAGTGGTGTGAAGGTGTGTGTTAAAACATTTGTGGTTGGGTGATGTGGATCTGCCATTGGCTTTCAAATGGTTTGTGACTAACATGGTGCAGCCCCCAGACCCGTGTATGTAAAGGTATGTTGTTATATGGAGAGGTTTCAGTGCAATGTTTAGAATCAGATTGCTATGGTGAAGGGGGCAAGCTATGTGGGATAGAAGCCTGGTTGGTGCATTCTCCCGCAGACCCTTACCCATCACATGTGACAGAACTCCCTCCAGTACTGTGTCCCAGTTGAACTCTTCGTATTTCATGAAGCAAATACCAAACTCCCAGTGCAGCTGCAAGAAACACAACAAAATTGGAGGATGAGCAAATGGCTTCCAAACTGGAAGACACTTAGCACTCAGTGACAACAGTTTACCTACAAAGAGAGAATTCAGCACTGCTGCCTCATGTCCTTTGGAAAATAAGAAAACATGTCCTCCAGGTCACATACATGCAGACCCAGCTTGATGGTCTCACTGCAAAGGGAGCTAAAGCTCCTGACAACAACATATATTTCAAGTGCCCAACCTCAGAGGCAGTTTCTCAAAAAGTCTTTAGTCTAGCAGAGCTCCATGTTTGTGGAGTTTTACCCTCTCCCTTACATTTGGAAACTCCTCTACCACCTCCAAGGTTGTGAACTCCTGAGCATTTTCCATTCTTGATGTGTATTCACAGATTTTCTAACTCTTCTCCTCTAATTGTGTCTTACTTGGGGTGAAGGTAATGTCAAGGCATTGTTCTGGATGAGAGTGGGAAGATTTTTGGGTAGCACATATTTGCATACACATTGGATTCTTTCTCCAATTTTCCATTTGAAATACTGAATCCCTGACTGTAAGGGGTAGAAGGAATTCTCCTTCAAAGAATAGCCTGACACTTACAAGAAACAGCCCCCAGGGAGACATCCTGTCTGGGAGACATCCTGTAGTCATCTGTGTTCCTGAGACATCCTGTGGCCATCTGTCTTCCTGAAATATCCTGAGGTTATCTCACCTTGTGAAGACATCCAGGAACTGCTGATAAGAGAGCTTTCAAATCTCCAGCATATAAATTCCTCTGTGTGAACAATAAAAGTTTGCAGCTTGATCAGAACTTTTGTCTTGCTGTCATCTCTCGTGTCTCTTGTCCCTTCATTCCTCCCCACCTAGGTTTGCTACCCACGTTGATGTGTCCTGCAGGCCAGGACAACTGGCGCCCAACGACTGGGGCTCGAGCCTTTGACTGAGGGGGAACCCTGTCCTCCTGGAAGATTTGGACAAGTGGAGCTCGCGATTGCCTCAGCAGACACCACTGAGAGACAGATCCAGGAGGAGAGTGGGGATGACGCACAGTGAGTGACCCACCATGGGACAAGCAGTTTCGTCACATGATTTGTTTTTGTCAGGCCACAAGGAATCCTTAAATACATTGGGGGCACGTGTTAAGAAAAATGACTTAATATTTTTCTTTTCATACATCGAAGAATTTTTTCCATGGTTTCCCCTTGAAGGTACCATTGATGGTAAAAGATGGCTTAGAGTAGGAGACATTTTAAAAGATTATTATGAATCCTTTGGCCCAGAAAAAGTGCCTGTTCCTACCTTTTCTTTCTGGAAATAAATTAGTGAAATTCTTAAAAGTTCACCCTTTGACAATGGTAGCTTAATACTTGTCAGGATTGGGGAAGAGACTATGCAAAAGACCTCTCATCCCTTCTTGGCATGCCCATCAGTTAGTATAGACATAGACCCTTCTTAGTCCCCCCAGGACCCTGGGACCTTCCTGATCTTCCTCAAAATCCCACCCTAATGAATAAGGCTCCAATGGTTTCCAACCGCCTTTATGCAGTTTTAAATCCCGGAGAAACATTGACCCCTGGGGAGGAGGCTACCTTGGAGAAGGAAGCAGCTCGCTACCATTCAGAAGACTCTCCACCTCTCAGGACCCTGCCACAGACTATAGGACTTACACATTCCCCTCCCTCCTATATCCCTCCTGCCTTTTGTGCTCTGGCCCTTCAGAGGCCAAATGTCCCCCCAGATATTTTTTCCCCACTTCCCTTGCCTAACCTGGCTCCCTTGAGAGAGTCTCTCCAACATGGACGGGAACAGATCCAATTTTTAAAAGAATAAAGATCCCTTGACTCTGAGCTCTCTTCATTAGCCTTAGGAATGGAGTCAACACAAGCTGGCCCACAGTGGTCTAATACAAAGGCAAAGCCGCTCCATCGGCCTGTGCTCGCCTTCCAGTCACCACCAGTCAGATAGATAAGCCTGCCCAGGCTGAGGTCAAAGACTTAGAAGAGGAAAAAGAGGAGGAAGCGGGGGAAATGGATCAAGGAGACCAGGACTTAGAGGATGAGGAGTTCACCCCTAGGCAGGAAGGAACCCAGAGTGTCTACAAAAAATTTAGCCTCCATTTTCTTGAAAAACTTAAAAAGGCTTGTGCTCACTATGGCCCCACTGTGCCCTATACGTTGGCTTTATTAGAAAGCTGCAGCACACAATTTCTTACTCCCAATGATTGGAAATTTTTAGACCTAGCTGCCCTCAGTGCCGGAGACTTCCTGCTATGGAATGCAGATTTCAAAGAGCCCTGTCAGAAACTACTCAAAAAAAATTAACAAAGGCCTCCTCTAAATCCTGGACTTATGTTAAGCTAGTGGGCAATGCAACTTTTGACACTAAAACTAAACGGGCACGTTTCCCTGCTGGACTTTTTGCGCAGATTTAGATGGCTGGCTTAGTTGCTTGGAGACGCCTCCCTGAAAGGGCCTCGGCTATCACTTCCCTGGCAAGAACTCGACAAGGGCCCGATGAGCCTTATAGCGACTTTGTTCCCCGGCTTTACCTAGCTGTGGAATGCTTGCTTGGACCAAGCGAAAGCGAAAGCACCTTTGTAAAACATCTTGCCTTTGAAAATGTCAACCCGGCATGTCAGGATGTTCTTCGACATCATAAGGATAAAGGGAAACTTTCTGACTTTATTAGAATCTGTGCAGGCGTGGGTGCAGCCCATGCCATGGGTCTCAAATTAGTGCCGCATTTACCAAGGCCTTTTACAATACTGGCTCAAGTACTTGCTTTACTTGTAAACAACCAGGCCATTTTGCATGCAGGTGTCTGACAGGCAAACAAAGAGTAAGAATAGTGTCTCCTCAAACTGGAGCTAAACCGACCCCAGCTACACTTTGTCCTTGATATGGTAAAGGTCATCACTGGGCCAGTGAGTGTAGATCAATGACAAATGCCCTCAGACAGCCTATTTCTTCCTACTTCTCAGGAAACTCCCTGGGGCAATGAGGTTTGTTCCCTCCCAAACTCCCAACCTACCTCAAAATCCTTCTCCACAATTGGCTCCCTCCAACTACCCACTCCAGGCAGTGCAGGATTGGACCTCTGTGCCACCACTGATACAATATTAGACTCAATGCAAGGGCCCCAGATAATACCAACTGGAATTATGGGTGCCCCTCCATCTCATACGTGTGCCCTTATTCTTGGAAGAGCCTCTACTACCTTACAAGGTGTTCAGGTCTTCCCTGGCATTAATGATAATGATTTCACTGGAGAAATAAAAATAATGGCCACAGTTATTAATAGAGTTGCGGCCATCCCAGGAGGAAAAAGTCTTGCACAATTAATACTTCTTCCCTTAGATTAAGGGGCATTTCCACCTCCCAAACCTACTGTGGGGGACTGCCTCCTTGGGCTCCTCTGAGGTATATTGGGTTCATCCCATTTCTCATATTAGACACACCCTTACCTTACTTATTGAAGGAAAGGAATACCAAGCAATTGTAGTTACTGGAGCTGATGCGACAATTATTTCTCAAAAATACTGGCGATCAGGTTGGCCCCTCACCCCATCCTTGACTGACCTTAAAGGGATAGGAAAGTCAAAAAATCCTCTGGTCAGCTCTACTGCTCTTAGCTGGACTGATAAAGAGGGTAATAAGGGAACTGTCACTTCTTTCGTTGTTCCTGACCTCCCTGTTTACCTATGGGCTGGAGATATTTTGAGTCAAATAGAAGTTATTCTTGCCAGTCCCAATTCCATGGTGACTCATCAAATGCTCCGTATGAATTTTGTCCCTGGTACAGGCCTTGGGAGGCTGAGACAAGGACTGGTGGAGCCTATACAACCAATAAAAAAAAATACATATGGACTTGGATATTTGGATTTTTAGTGTCGGTTCCTGACCCTCCTGTTCCCATGGAGATAAAATTATTTGGGAGACTCAGACTCTTGTGTGGGTGGATCAGTGGCCCCTTACCCAAGAAAATTTGGAGGCTGCCTCCATGTTAGTGAAGGAACAGCTGGCAGCCCGCCATGTAGAGCCCTCAACCTCACCATCGTACACTCCTATTTTTGTTATCAAGAAAAAATCAGCCAAGTGGCGCCTTTTACAAGATTTGTGTGCCATTAATAAAGTTATACTCCCAATGGGAGCACTACAGCCAGACATTCCCACACCAGTGGCTATTTCCAAAAACTATTGTAAAATGGTTATGTACTTAAAAGATTGCTTTTTTACCATTCCTTTGCATCCTGTGGATAGACCCTATTTTGCCTTTAGTCTTTCTTGCATTAATATTCAGGGCCCTATGCAGAGACTTCAATGGAAGGTTCTTCCCCAAGGTATGGCCAACATCCCTACTCTTTGCCAAAAATACGTTGCACAAGAAGTAGACCCTGTGAGAGAGCGAGGGCCACAAATTTATATTTTACATTACATGGATGATTTGTTAATTGCTGCACCTAATACCCATGATCTTAATAATTGTTACTTGGACTTTTACAAAATCCTCACTACCTTGGGACTACAGATAGCTCCTAATAAGGTTCAAACACAGGACTCTTATAAAAGTTTGGGCCTTAAAATTCTACAGAAATCAGATCCAAATTTCTAAAATACAACTACGTGTGGACCATCTTCACACCCTTAAAGATTTTCAGAAATTACTGAGGCATATTCAATGGCTAATAACATATTTAAAATTATGCACTTGTGTACTTTTGACCCTTAATGATATTTTGAGAGGTAATTCCCACCCCTCCTCCCCTCAAAATCTTACTCCCAAGGCATAACAGGCATTAAACCAAGTCACAGAAGCCATTGCCCAACAATTTGTTACACAAATTTCTTATAACCTTCCTCTGGTTCTGGTTATTTTACACACTCCTCATACACCCACAGGAATATTTTGGCAGCGAGATCCACATTTTAAAAATAAAGACTGCCCCTTGTTTTGGGTCCATTTACCCACCACATCCTCGAAGGTTATTACTGTTTATCTTGCTCAGGTAGCTTCTATTATTTTTAAAGGTCATTTGATTTCTCTACAACATTTTGGCAAAGACCCTGATAATATTTTTATTCCATATACTAAGGACCAAACCCAATTTTTACTAGAGACAAGGGATGAATGAGGTATTTCCCTATCAGGCTTTTGGGAACAATTGATCACCACCTCCCCAATGACCCCCCTTTACATTTTGTCCAGTTACATCCATTTACTTTTCCTGAAATTACTCAAAATGCTCCCATTCCTCAAGCCCTTACTGCCTTTACAGATGGTTCCTGTAATGGCCGAGCGGTCTTTGTTGTCAATAACCAGCCTACCACCTTTGATACTGTCTATCAGTCACCACAGTTTGTGCAATTGTTTGACATAACACAAGTTTTTATAACATTTTTTATAATCCTGTTAATATTTATAAAGACAGTGGCTACATTGCTCATTCTGTGCACCTGCTGGTGATTTCACCCCCCATTAAGGCTTCTAACAATGCGGCCTTTCTGTTTCACCAGCTTCAGCAGCTAATTCAGATCAGACAACACCCATTTTTCTTAGGACACATAAGGGCACACTCTGATCTTTCCAGCCTTCTTATTCAAGGTAATGCCCAAGCTGATGCAGCAACTCGTTCCATCTTTCCAATTTTTGTTGGCTCCATTCAAAAGGCCACGGAGTTACACAATCTACACCATTTAAATTTCCAGAGCCTTTGATTACTTTGTAAAATTACCAGGCAACAGGCACGAGAAATAGTAAAACATGCCCTAGTTGCGCTGTCTCCCTCCCCATTCAACACTTGGGAGTTAACCCCCGAGGATTACTGCCCGATCAGTTTTGGCAAATGGATGTTACTCATTTTCTTGAATTTGTAATAGCCAAATATATATACACATTTCTGTAGATACCTTCAGCGGCTTTATTTTTGCATCACCACATTCTGGAGAGGCTACCAAAGATGTCCTTTCTCATCTTGTTTCAGCCTTTTCTGTTATGGGTAAACCAATACATATTAAAACAGATATTTATCCTACATATACCATTGCCAAGTTTAAACAGTTTTGTGCTACCTTGCAAATTTGTCATACTCCTGGAATTCCATACAACCCTCAGGGCCAAGGCATTGTGGAACTTGCCCACCTTAACTTAAAAACTTGGCTAACCCTCCTTAAGGCTTCCTCCCTTGTATTTACCACACCCAGGCATCGCCTTAACAATGCATTATTTGCCCTTATTTTTCTTACCCTAGACAATGAAGGCCATTTGGCAGCAGACACACACTGCCATCCCTCGTCCAATTCTGTTCGCCCACCTGTTATGTGACACAATTCCCTTACAAATAAATAAAAAGGCCCAGATCCTGTCCTCATCTGGGGAGGAGGCTCAGCTTATGTTTTGGACCAAGATCAAACAGCCCCAAGATGGTTACCAGAATTCCTGGTTAAACAGGTTAATGACTTACCTCAAAACAGGGACAGAGGGACTCCTCATGAGGACAAAATTTCTTCTTTTTCAGATGCAGCCAACAATCTGCCAGCCTTGGAATAACAGTTCCTGTGGGCACAGGTACACTGGCTTAGGCACGTCTATTCACTCTTACCATCGCCTGTCTCAACAAATTATAAACTCTATCAGTAACAACTGATAAAAACTCTATCATGAACCATTAAAGATTTGCAGGACCAAATAGACTCCCTGGCAGAAGTGTTCCTTCAAAAAAGACGAGGCTTAAATTTGCTGACAGCTAACCAGGGAGGTATTTGCTTGGCCTTAGGGGAATGATGCTGCATTTATGCCAATAATTCTGGCATAGTATGCACTAAAATTAAGCAGCTTCAAGAAGATCTAGAAAAGAGACGAAGGGAAATATTTGAAAATCCCCTCTGGACTGGGCTTAATGGATTTCTGCCCTATCTTCTTCCCCTATTAGGCCCTTTGTTGGGTTTACTTTTAATGGTGTCCCTAGGACCCTGCATTATAAACAGGCTGTTACAATTTATTTAAGAACAGATTAATATTTTGGCCTCTAAGCCCCTACAGGTCCACTATCATCGCCTGGATATGGAAGACCGTGCTGCCAACATTTAAAAGGATGTTCTACCCTCCTCACAAGCTTATTTCTTAAGGTTACATGCCCACAGATCTCGCTTTCTTATATAAAACTCTAAGTAACAGCTCTGACCAACCATCTTCTGCCCTTGCCATTAGGGTTCGTCCTCCATGGGCCCCTCTGTTTGGGGGAGGACACACCCATGGAGTGAGGACGTTAGGCCATAATAACAGAGGGTGCAGGAAGGACTGCAGGAGGATGGATCCATGGTTCCCAAAACCCAAGTCTTCTGAGTGACACGCTCTGGTGCATGGCAGTTGGCATGCTTCCCCCTCAAAGCCGTCTCCTTAAAAAACATGCCTAGGCCACCACGAAATCTCCTAGTAAACATGCTCGATCAGATCAGGAGATATTCTAAGGCCTGTTAGAGAAACAGAGCCTCTATAACCCCCTAAAACATTGGCCTGTAAGGTATGGTCAAATATTTTATATAAGAAAGGGGTAAGATGTCAGGGGCTAGAAGGAAGTTCTCCTTCAAAGAATAGCCTGACACTTACAAGAAATAGACCCCTGCGAGATTTCCTGCCTGGGAGACATCCCGCAGCCATCTATCACCCTGAGACATCCTGCAGCTATCCGTCTTCCTAAAATATCCTGAGGTTATCTCACCCTGTGAAGACATCCAGCAACTGCCGATAAGAGAGCTTTCTCATCCGCAGCATATAAATACACTGTGAGAACTATTAAAGTTTTCAGCATGATCAGAACTGTTGTCTTGCTGTCTTCTCTCATCACTCTTGTCCCTTCATTCCTCCCCAACAAGGTTCAACGCCCACATTGAAGTGTCCAGCCGGCCCGGACACCTGACACTAAACCATAACCTACTAGACTCTGACTACTAATCCTAATATGATGGAGAAAAATAATCCAAACAGAATGGAAATACAAGCAGTACAGAGGAGGCATGGTGTATAGTTGGACTTGCCTTTTGAATGATATAGGGTAGGTGTTATAAATCTAGCTAATTTTTAACTGAAATAGTTCTCCACATGTTTTTAAAGTTAACAAATATGTGAATACCTGTCTCCCTTTCTCTGTAGCCAATTAAGCACATGTATTTTTATATGCACATATAGAATCTTACCTGGTATCACACGTATATTCTTCTGAGGTGTCTGACTTGGCAAATACAAATTGTGAGAAGAGATCACTCCTCCTAAACTCTGTTGGAACTGAAAATTCAACCTATGGATGAGCCTCCTAGTTGAACAACATTATACATAAATCGATGTTCGGTAAAATAAATATTTTTGCATCTGTGGCTGATGTACATTTCATGAAGAATTTCGGTTAGCATATATATTGCTACATTTTATTGTCTGTGTTTTTTAATATATATATATATATATATATATATATATATATATCTCCAAATTTTTCCAAATATAAAATATATGTGTCTTATATACACTACCTAAATTCATTCATGTTCATAAATATATGTGTCTTATATACACTACCTAAATTCATTCATGTTCATGTATGTGGATTTATAATCAACATTTCACAAGATTATTCTCAGAAATATTCATCCACCTGAAATACATATTTGTTTCCTATTACTGAAAACTAACTTCAGTGAATGGTGCATACAATCCTAATATTTCGACATTAACTGACCCTGTTTAACATCAATGCAAGTAGATTCCTATGGGACATGATGTGTATTTTGAAGTTCATTTTATTCAACACTGGTACAATAGAATTTCTACAGTTTACGAACATCATAGGACATATATTTCATCCATAAGTTCACAAATTTATAGGCATTTGATTCACTTTCAATCATTTACTGATTCAGAACACATGTATTCCTCCAGGTTTCTTCACTGGTCTTTTCATGAGACTTCATTTCAAACACATTATTTTTGATTTCCATAATCATTTTGAAGCAAAACTCACACACTCTTCATGATAAAACATAACCCTAATATTACCATTAGATGTATTACTGGTTGGAATGAATAATTGTATATCAATATAAGATTTTCTGTATATATTCAGATATCAATTCAATCCTTTATTTAAAGTTGGAACCAATTATATTATTTATTCACAGTATGGTCTATTCATGCATTATCTCTACATTCATAGACACAGGGTACATCTATTTGTAACCCCAATACTAATTTATTCGTCTTCAAAATGTTGCTCCCAGAAATGGTGGAAGAAATACTCATGTCACCTGATCTACGTATGCATTTATCACAGTAATATTCTGGACACAAAAAGCAGAGGTCACACTTATGATTGTACCAAAGCCTAAATGGAAAGTGAGCATGGATTACTAAAAACATTCATGTCCAGGTTGCCTAATGCTCTCAAATGTCAATCCTATTTATGACAACATATTTGTTTCTTCCTAAGACTATATATTCAACCTCAGCCCTGTTGCAAATGTCTAATCCTATCACTCACTTTATACTTTCCCTGATTTCCTAATGTCTCTATTGATGTCTGCTTTCCTAAATATTTTCACCAGTTCACAATTTTGACTAACACTTCACATGTGCTGACATTTACATTCACTATGTGATACCCTATTGCTAAAGAACTTTTATTACAATTCCTGTACTCACTCTTCTTCTGAAACCTACAGAATATCTTCCTAATCCTACCGACTATCCCAGTTTGAGTGGATACTCACTTCTACATTCAATCATCCAAGGTACAAGGTCCTATGCCATTGATTATTGATTTATCTGAAACATCTATGCAGAACATGTATCAAAGCTAAGTATCCCAATCAAGAGCGCAATGCCCTAGTGGGATTCCAATCTTACCTAGATTTCTGTTTTCATACTTATATTTCACCTATATATTCTTATAAATATCACAGGTTCCCAATACCATTATTCATCAAGCAGAATGATTCCTAACCCAAATCAAACCTGTTATTAAGCGAAACGATACACTGTTCCCTCAATCTAACTTTACAGAAGAGCAGGGACAGTGTTGGTCCTAAAATAGAGGAATGTAGTGAATCTTCCACCTGTTGAAAAACTCAAAGTTTCATGCAGAAGTGATCCCTGGAGAAGATATAGGCACCACTGAAGGACCTGAGAGAGCAAAAGTCAACTTCCATGGCAAACAACCTGGTCAGGATGAAAGGTTGTTACTGAATCAGCCTCTCTGTTCTTTTTTTTATTATTGGTTGTTCAAAACCTTACAAATCTTTTGACATAACATATTCATACATTAGCATACATTAGCTTCAAGTGATTTATGAACTCCCATTTTTACCCCAGATACAGATTGAAGAATCACATCGGTTACACATCCACATTTTTACATAATTCCATACTAGTAATTGTTGTATTCTGCTACCATTCCTATCCTCTACTATCCCCCCTCCCCTCCCCTCGGATCTTCTCTGTCCACCCCATCTACTGTAATTCATTTCTCACCTTGTTTATTTTCCCATTCCATTCACAACCTCTAATATGTAATTTAGTATAACAATGAGGGTCTCCCTCCATTTCCATGCAATTCCCCTTTTCTCTCTCTTTCCCTCCCACCTCATGTCTCTGTTTAATGTTAATCTTTTCTTCCTGCTCTTCCTCCCTGCTCTATTCTTAGTTGCTCTCATTATATCAAAGAAGACATTTGGTATTTGTTTTTTAGGGATTGGCTAGATTCACTAAGCATAATCTGCTCTAGTGCCACCCATTAGAATATGGACTCAAACAGTCCTGTTTGGAGAGCTGGTCCCGGGTGCCTATGGTTGATATACATTCTAACTTGTGAAAGTGTCACAGGACGTAGGGGCAGCCTCCATCTCATGGGACCCTTGGAAGCAACTGTTAGGACAAAGTTGTTGCTAAGGCAATGACCTCATTCAGTTCCTGAAGGAAGTGACCTCACCTCACTTCCTTGGTGATGGAACTCTAAGAACTTGGGATGCAGGAAGACAGGCACCCAGAGCCTGTCCCAGTCCCAGTCCCAGTGGTCTCACTTGTTTGGATATACCAAGGACAGTGTCAGTCTTTCTTGGTACCTACTGATATGAGAATGGCCAAAAGCCAGAAAAGCTCTAAAGAGGGGCCTTTCCTGAGAAAGCAGATAGTGGTTCACCAGTGGCTCCTGACATCTTCACAGAGTTGGTTAAAGAGACCAGATCTGAGACAGGACAGGCCATTTCGGGGGAACATACTATAACCCACCAGTCAGAGGACACTCTGGATAGTCACAGACCTACTTTAGGGAAGGAGGTGCCTCTGTGGGTGTCGCTGTGTGTTTGTGGATTTGCCTCATGTTCTGAGAATAGATAGAAAAGGCGGTTTGTTTGGTTTTGAGTGAACTGTTTCTAGTAAGTCATTTGACAAGGCGAGTGTTTCTATGTCTGTGTATCCCACTGTGTCCATGGTTATAGACATTAGAAAAGATAATGCATCAATTGATGTGTCCTGTCTAGTAGAAAGCTTCCCATCATTTATTCTGCCAAATTGATGAATGGATTTTGGCTTGCCTTATCGATGGGCAACACGCGCTATCTTCCAAAGTTCATGCGTTCTTCCTGAATTCTGGCCACTCTACAGAATAGGCTCATGGTTTTGTGTCCAATATATGTACCATTTCCAAACCCTGTTACATGGCCATGTACTGGATAGCTGAAGGGAATGGCGAGCATCTCAGAAAACTCAGATATCAGTGTGACCAATAAAGTCTCAATGGAGAAACCCTGCTTTGCTTACCTATTGTTCTGTTGCCCTGAATGTCAGGAAGGTCTTTGTTTCAGGCCACCCGTTTGTGAAGCCTGAAGAAAACAGGTTTCAAATGGAAATGAATGGGCATCACCTGTGGCTCTTTGCTTAATTGCTTTGAAAAGGGATGTGTCTGAATCAGCCTCTTGGCCCTGTTTGAGGCAATGGCTTAGATTCTCACCACCTGATGTATCTTAAGATTGATCCCATGTGTGCATTCAAAACCAAAATGGCCAAAAGAGCATTCATTGTGGATGAAGTCTCTCCCCTTCCTCTTTTAGGTTCCTGACCTCCATCAAGTGAGAATAGGGATCCTTTGGGTCAAATGATTTCTTCAAACCATGCAGAAGCTAGCCGATATGTGCTTGGGTTTTATAATGACTCCAATTCACATAAAAAAATAAACCCAACAGTCAGTAGGCCTCAAATTGGAGAAGCAGAGAAGTATTAACAGCAGGCCTATTTGATCACTCCTAGTTCACAGGAACTGTGTCCAGGCAACCCTGATTTTAGGCCATTAAGGGGCAAGGGAGATTATTTTGGAGACTGTCTTGGGTTTCGCCCCTCATGGAAACATGCAGCCAGAGGTTATGATGAGTGTCTATATGAAAGATCATGAGGGCCATGTGGGAGTGTTTTGGTTTTAATTGTGGCCATTTGTTTGGTGTTTGGAAAAGATGACTGGGTCCACCTTTACATGAACTCTGGTGTGATTCCCCTTAGAGAGTGAGTTCTGGAACTGAACTCAGAGAATTATTGCCATGAATTGTGTTGGGATTTTCGGAGGCCATGCATGAGAGTCCCCCTTGAAAACTGAGATCTATGTGCAGGGTGGCTTTCAACAGAGCACTGGGAATCACAGCCAAGATATCACGTGATTTTATTCTGAAAGACTTCTCAGCCATATTTGAGAGTCGAAACACACATGGACCTCATTGTAGACCTCAATGGGACTGGCTTCATGTGACCATTTGGCCACTTTTTGAGAAGCCTTGCCTGTGAGAATTCTCCAAAGCTTTCATTGAAATGTGCTTCCTCTACATTTAATGTTTCTGGAGTGAATTTTAACCCACAGTGCCTCCAACATCATCATTGAAAAATGGCTACAAAAATACCATAAAATTTTTGAAATTCCCATGACCAGGTGGCAATGGAGGACCTTTGGATGTCCTGTTGCTGATCATGAGCATACCAGACAGTGCTTTGATTGACTCGGTTTCATGAAAATCGTGTAGAACAGAGATGCCAATAAGTTGGAGCCTGCTGAGTAGTGGGCCTAGAGCCGTGGTGGTCAGGTGTATGATAAAACATCTGTGGTGGGGCCTGTGGATCTTCCATTGGCTTCCAAATGGCTTGTGACTGACATGGTGCAGCAAGCAGTCCCTTCTATATAAAGGCATCTTGTAATACTGAGAGATTTCAGGGCAATGTTCAGAATCAAGTTGCTATGGTCAATGGGGCAATATATGTGGGCTAGAAGTATGTTTGGTGCATTCTCCTGCAGAAACTGACCCACCACATGTGACAGAACTCCCTCCAGCACTGTGACCCACTAGAACTCCTTGTATTTTTGAATCAAATAGCAAACTCCCAGTGTAGCAGCAAGAAACACCATGAAATTTGGAGGATGACCAAATGGCTTCACAGTCCACATGGGGAGACACTTAGTCCCCAGTGGTCACAGTTTACCTACAAAGAGCAAATTCAGCACTGCTGCCTCATCTTCAATGGAAAATAAGAAACCATGTCCTCCAGGTCACATAGATGTAGACCCAGCTTTGATGGTCTCACTACAAATGAAGCTAAAGCTCCAGAAAACAACATATTTTTCAGGTGCCCAACCTCAGAGGCAGTTCTTCAAGAAGTCTTTAGGCCAGCAGAGCTCCATGTTTGTGGAGTGTTCACCCTATCCCTTACTTTTGGGAACTCCTCTACCACCTCCAGTGTTGTGAACTACTGAGCATATTCCATTCCAGATATGTATTCACAGATTTTCTAACACTTCTCCTCTAATTGTGTCTTACTTGGGGCAAAAGTAATGTCAAGCCATAGTTCTTGATGAGAGTGGGAACATTTTTGTGTAGCACATATTTGCATACACATTGGATTCATTTTCCAATTTTCCATTTGAAATACTGAATCCCTCACACTAACCCCTACCCTACTAGACTCTGACTACTAATCGTAATATCATGGAAAATAATAACCCAATCAGAATAGAAATACAAGCAGTTAAGAGGAGGCATGTTTGGTATTCTTGGACTTGCCTTTTGCATTATATAGGGTAGGAGTTATAAATCTAGTCAATTTTTTTGTTGAAATAGTTCTCCATGTGTTTTTAAAGTTAACAAACATGTGAATTTATGTCTCCCTTTCTCTGTAGCCTAGTCAGCAAATGTATTTTTATATGCTTATATAGAATCCTACCTAGTATCACACGTACATTTTTGTGAGGTGGCTGACTTGGCAGATACAAATTGTGAGAAGATATCACTCCTCCTAAATGCTGTTGAAACTGAAAATTCAACCTATGGCTGAGCCTCCTATTTGAACAACATTATACATAAATCCATGTTCAGTAAAATTAATATTTTTGGATCTCTGGATGATATGTATTTCACGATAAATTTCGGTTGGCATACATAATGCTACATTGTAATGTCTCTCTGTGTATATATATATATATATATATATATATATATATATATATATACTCTCAAGATTTTTCAAAATATGAAATATATGTGCCTTATTGTGCACTCCCCAAATTCATTCATATCATGAATGTGGATTTATAATCAACTTTTCAAAAGATAATTCTCAGAAATATTCATCAACCTGAAATACATATTGGTTGCCTAGTACTGAAAACTATCTTCAGTAAATGGTGCATACAAAACCTAATATTTCGACATTGCAAGTTGGCCGCGATTAGAGTGCATCACACCCAGTGTACCACGCCACATTGCAGGTGAATAACGAGTTAGAATGACAGAAGACTATCTTGTTAGAATCTTACAGAAAAATGGGTGTGCACCGAAACCTAAAAGAATAATTTCCACCAACGAGGTCCGGTAATTGAGTCTCAAACGCGAGCCAAATATGCAACCGGAGATCTGGGCTTACTGATCCGTGCGGCCCGCCCCGTGGCTACAGACGTCGGGGCACCACCGAGAAGCGACTAGCATCCAGGGAGAAACGTTGCTGCAGATTCTGTGGAATCCTGCCGGCTGACCCCCCACTTAGCCCCAGGCGGAGTTCGGGATCTCAGTCAGGGAAGGAAGCGCTACAGTTCTATCCCCCACAACGGAAATTCCACCAAGGAAACCAACGGCAACCATCTTGGAGAGCTGAAGTAACCACCGCCACTCTCCGACAGATTGCAACAATAAAACAGTTGTGTGTTTTCCGCTCATCTCCCATACAGTAGGATATTTGCATAAAATCTTTCCAAAGCTTTCCAGGGGAGGGATTATCAGAGAGAGCCTGAATAAAGATGGGGGGGGGAAACTAGAGGCACCTGACCTTCTACTCCCCCTCCCATCAGTGGTGAAAACAAAATCTGTCTAGCCAGCGATGGGGAAGGGTCAAACGGAAAAAAAAAAAAAAAAAACAATAGAGTGCTGGGGTTCCCAATAGACACAATCCACACCCAAGAAACGGCAGGCCAGAGTACAGTTTGAGCTGCCGAGGGCATTACTCAGGGGAAAACTGGTGTAGCAGGAGAAACCAGGACTAGCAGGAGAAACCAGTGGACTAGAGGCCAAGCCCGCGTGCCTGGGTGCCTGGAGAACGCTCGCCCGCCGGCAACAGCCGGCCCGCTGCAGGTGCAACTGGACGGCTGGAGACCGCCTGCCCACCAGCGACCAATCACCTGCCATATGCCTGCCCTAATGGGTGGCTAGAGATCGCACAACCGCCAGTGACAGCCCACCCGCTGACTGCGTGACTGGACAGCTTGTGACCGCCTGCACACCCGCGACCAGAAGCTGAAAACAAACAGAGACAGTACAGTCCCACACCCCCATGCGAACACCCTGGCAAAGAGCCTGGGGCCCACCATAGCAGAGAGGTGACATCACTGGAGCTCGGCCGTCGGAATTCCTTCCCAGTGGAATCCACTTTAGCATGCACAGTCTACCAACACAAAGGAGCTACAATAGAGATATATAAAACCAAAACAAATATATAGAAGAGAGCAGAAACACAGCAATCAAACGGAGCTGGAAAGTAATGTGAACTTCATGAAAAAACAAGGGAAAAAGGTGTACAAATAATGCCGGACAACTTAATTCTACAGGAGGACCTAGAATCATCAGAAACAGGGATAGGGAAAAAACTCAATGCATCCCTAACTCAGATGGAAAGAAATATTAGAGAAGACATGAGGCAGCAAGTCCAAGCAATAAAAGAATATTTTGAAAATGAATTAAACAAACAAATTCAAATGGCAAAGAAGGAGCTTTACCAAAAGACAGAGTTCTTAAAAAAATCAAACAGTAATCCTAGGAATGCAGAAAAATATAAACCACATTAAAAACTCAAACGAGAATATTGTAAATAGACTAGATTAAGTAGAAGTCAGAAGATCAGATAATGAAGACAAAGTTTATCAACTTGAAAAGAATATAGTCAACACAGAAAAGATGCTTATATCCCATGAGCAATCTATTTAAGAGATATGGGATGTCATAAAAAAACAAATTTGAGAGTCATCAGGATAGAAGAAGGCATAGAGATTCAAACCAAAGGAATGGACAACATATTAAATGAAATAATTCTAGAAAACTTCCCAGAGATAAAAGATGGAATGGATTGCCAAATCCTTGAAGCCTACATGACCTCAAACATTCAAAACCATAATAGACCAACTCCAAGACATAGAATTATCAAGATAGCTAACATACAGAACAAGGAGAGAATATTAAAAGCTAAAAGCGAAATGAGGCAGATTACATTCTGGGGTAAACCAATTAGGTTAACGACTGAATTTTCATCACAAACTTTGAAAGCGAGTAGATCCTGGAACAATGTATTTCAAACGCTGAAAAATAATGGATTCCAACCAAGAGTACTGTATCCATCAAAATTAAGTTTGGGATTTGACAATGAAATTAGTGTCTTTCACGATAAACAAAAGCTAAAAGAATTTGCAGAAAGAACACCAGCACTGCAAAGCATTTGAGCAAAATACTAGAAGAAGAGGAATTGAAAAATAGTGCCCCAAACTAACAGCAGGAGGTATCTCAGTAAAGGGGGAGGAAAATAACCAAAAAGTAAAAACTAGCCAAACTAAAAATAAATAAATAAATAAACATGAATGAAAGTAAAAATCATATTTCAATTGTAACCTTAAATGTTAATGGCATAAACTCACCAATCAAGAGACATAGGTTAGTAACCTGAATCAAAAAAACAAATCCTACAGTCTGCTGCCTTCAGGAGACTCATATGATAGGTAAAGACATACACAGGCTGAAAGTAAAAGGTTGGGATAAATCATAGCACTCACATGGCCCTCGGAAGCAAGCAGGAGTAGCCATACTCATATCAAATAAAATCAATTTCAAACCTACGTTAATAAAAGGGGATAACGAAGGACACTATGTACTGTTAAAAGGAACCATCCACCAACAAGAAATAACAATTATCAATTTGTATGCACCAAACAATTGAGCTGCAACGCTCATGAAACAAACTCTCCTCAAGTTCAAGAGTCAAATAGACTACAACACAATAACTACGGGTGACTTCAACACACTGATCTCGCCATTAGAAAGATCCTCTAGACAAAAACTGAATAAAGAAACTATGGAATTCAACAGCACAATAAATAACCTAGGCTTAACCAACATATATAGAATATATCAACCATCCTCAAGTGGATACACGTTCTTCTCAGCAACACAAGGATCCTACTCAAGATAGTTCATATATTATGCCATAGGGCAACCCTTAGTAAATATAAAGGCTTGGAGATAATACCATGCACCATATCTGATCATATTGGAATGAAACTGGAAATAAATGATAAAAGAAGGAAGGAAAAATCCTACATCATATGGAAAAATGAACAATATTCTACTGAATGATCAATGGGTTACAGAAGACATAGAGGAGGATATAAAAAATTCTTATAGACAAATGACAATACAGACACAACATACTGGAATCTATGGGACACAATGAAAGCAGTTTTAAGATGGAAATTCATTTCTTGGAGTTCTTTCCTCAAAAAAATAAAATAAAATAAAATAAATGAACTCACACTACACCTCAAAAACCTAGAAAAAGAAAAGAAAAACAACAGCAAATGTAGTAGAAGACAAGAAATAATTAAAATTAGAGCAGAAATCAACGAAATTGAAACCAAAAAAACATTGAAAAAATTGATAAAACTAAAAGTTGGTTCTTTGAAAACATAAATAAGATCGACAGGCCCTTATCCATGCTAACAAAGAGAAGAAGAATGAGAACTCAAATTACTAACATACGGCATGAAAAAGGCATTATCACAACAGACACTACAGAAATACAGAAGATAATTAGAAAGTATTTTGAAACCCTATATTCAAATGAAATAGAAGATAGTGAAGATATCAATAAATTTCTTAAGTCATACGATGTGCCAAGATTGAGTCAGGAAGACACACACAATTTAAACAGACCAATAACAAAGGAAGAAATACAAGAAGCCATCAAAAGACTACGAACCAAAAAAAGCCCTGGAGCGGATGGGTATAGAGCGGAGCTCTACAAAACCTTAAAAGAAGAATTAATACCAATACTTTTCAAGCTATTTCAAGAAATAGAAAATGAAGGTGCTCTTTCAAATTCATTCTATGAGGCCAAAATCACCCTGATCCCGAAACCAGACAAAAACACTTCAAAGAAACAAAACTACAGACCAATATCTCTAATAAACTAGGATGCAAAAATTCTCAATAAAATCCTGGTGAATGTAATACAAAAGCATATCAAAAAATTGTGCACCATGATCAAGTAGGATTCATCCCAGGGATGCAAGGCTAGTTCAATATACGGAAATCCATAAATGCTATTCACCACATCAATAGACTTAAAGACAAGAACCATATGATCATCTTGATAGATGCAGAAATAACATTCGACAAAGTTCAGCCTCCCTTTATGTTCAAAACACTAGAAAAACTAGGGATAACAGGAACTTACCTCAACATTGGAAAAGCTATATATGCTAAACCTCAGGCTAGCATCATCGTAAATGGAGAAAAACTGAAGGCATTCCCTCTAAAATCTGGAAAAAGACAGGGATGCCCTCTATCACCACTTCTATTCGATTTAGTTCTTGAAATACTAGCCAGAGCAATTAGACAGACAAAAGAAATTAAAGACATGAAAATAGGAAAAGAAGAACTTAAATTATCGCTATTTGCAGATGACATGATAATATATTTAACAGACTCAAAAGGGTCTACAAACAACTGCTAGAGTTAATAAATGAATTCAGCAAAGTGGCAAGACATAAAGTCAACACGCATTAATCAAAGGCATTCCTGTATATCAGCAGAAAAACTTCTGAAATGGAAATGAGGAAAACCACTCCATTCACTATATCCACAAAGAATATAAGATACTTGGGAATCATCCTAACGAAAGAGGTGAAAGATTTATATAATGAAAACTACAGAAACCTATAGAGAGAGATAGAAAAAGATCTTAGAAGATGGAAAAATGTACTTTGTTCATGGATAGGCAGAACAAACATCATCAAAATGTTGATATTACCCAAAGTTCTCTACAGGTTTAAATCGGTGCCAATAAAAATCCCAACGGCATTTATTGTAGAAATGATAAAGCAATCATGAAATTCATATGGAAAAACAAAAGACCCTGAATACCAAAAGCAATTCTAAGCAGGAAGTGTGAATCTGGAGGTATAGCGATACAAGAGTTCAAACTGTACTACAAAACAATAGTAATAAAAACATCGTGGTACTGGTACCAAAACAGGCAGCTGGACCAATGGTATAGAATAGAGGACACAGAAACCAATCCACAAAATTACAACTTTCTTATATTTGATAAAGGGGCTAAAAACATGCAATGGAGGAAAGATAGCATCTTCAACAAATGGTGCTGGGAAAATTGGAAATCCATATGCAACAAAATGAAACTGAATCCCTTTCTCTCACCATGCAAAAAGTTAACTCAAAATGGATCCAGGAGTTAGATATCAAATCAGAGACACTGTGTCTAATAGAAGAAAAAGTTGGCTACGATCTACATACTGTGGGGTCGGGCTCCACATTCTTTAATAGGATGCCCATAGCCAAAGAGTTAATAACAAGAATAAACAAAAGGGACTCACTTAAACTAATTTTTTTTTTCCTCAGGAAGAGAAACAATAAGAGAGGTAAATAGAGAGCCTACATCCTGGGAACAAATTTTTACCCCTCACACTTCAGATAGAGCCCTAATATCCAGAATATACAAAGAACTCAAAAAAATTAAACAATAAGATAACAAATAACCCAATCAACAAATGGGCCAAGGACCTGAACAGACACTTCACAGAGGAGGACATTCAATCAATGAACAAGTACATGAAAAAATGCTCACTATCTCTAGCAGTCAGAGAAATGCAAATCAAAACCACCCTATGATACCATCTCACTCCAGTAAGATCGGCAGCCATTATGAAGTCAAACAAAATAAGTGTTGGTGAGAATGTGGGGAAAAGGGTACACTTGTACACTGCTGGTGGGACTGCAAATTGGTGAGGCCAATTTGGAAAGTACTATGGTGATACCTGGGAAAGCTGGGAATGGATCCAACATTTGACCCAGCTATCACCCTTCTCGAACTATTTCCTGAGGATCTTAAAAGAGCGTACTGTAGAGATACTGCCACATCAATGATCATAGCTGCACAATTCACAATAGCTAGACTGTGGAACCAACCTAGATGCCCTTCAATAAATGAATGGATAAAAAAATGTGGCTTTTATACAAAATGGAGTATTACTCTTCATTAAAAAATGACAAAATCATAGAATTTGCATGGAATTGGATGGCATTAGAGCAGATTATGCTAGGCGAAGCTAGCCAATCCTTAAAAAAACAAATGCCAAATGTCTTCTTTGATATTAAAACAGCAACTAAGAACAGAACATCAAGGAAGAGCATGAGGAAAAGTTTATCATTAAACAAAGACGAGTTGGGGGAGAGAAAGGGAGAGAGAAGGGAAAGCATATGGAAATAGTAGGAGACCCTCAATGTTACACAAAATTACATATAAGAGGATTTGAGGGGAAATGGGGGGGAAACAATGGAGAGAATTGAACAACAGCAGAAGAGGTAGAGAGGGAAGATGGGAGGGGAGGGGAGGGGGGATAGTGGGGGATAGGAAAGGTCGCAGAATACAACAGTCACTAATATGCTATTATTCAAAAATGTGAATGTGTAACCAATGTGATTCTGAAATTCATATTTGTGGAAAAAATGGGAGTTCATAACCCATTTGAGTCAAATGTATCAAAGATGATATATCATGAGCTTTGTAATGTTTGGAACAACCAATAGAAATAAATAAATAAATAACGGTTTAAAATTGAGAGGGAAGAAATCAGCTAAAAATGGGTTGAGATGCATTCATTTTACTAAGCAGAAACTTTGTTTCGTTTAGTTGTAACTATCACAAATTTATTTTACCAGGAAATTGGCTTTTGAAAATGCACATAAATTGAGATTAAAGGATAATTCACCTACCTTCATGAAAAATTCATAGCATTTTCTATATTTTTCATATTTCATTTTTTTTCGTGAATATTTTGTCATGGACCAGGTCTAGTCTTAGGCTATTCTTCCAGAATACTACCTCATCTGACAAATTCGTACAATGTGTTGGATTGTTGTTTTCACCTTTTATTTAATAGTTTCTAGCTGATAATGTGTATTTTCTTTATCTTTATTTGCACATATATACCCAACAATATCTTTGCATTTTATGTTTTACTGGGGAAGAGACTCATCAAAAGCTCTTTGTTATATGTATCAACAATCAGACATTTAGAGCACACAATTATTCTTAATTTTGCATGAAAATATCTTTGTACTATTTTCTTATACAGATTTAGAATTATTAATAATGTCCCTACTGTAATAAGTAATTATTTACAAGAAGAATTAAACAATTGACTTTATATCAATTATGAATATGAAAAGTACTAAAATAAGCATTTGGCAATTAATACACAATTGATAGAAATTGAAATCACAAGAAAGCCTTTAAAATGTCAGTGCATATGGTCCTTAAATAATAGGTTATTCAAAAAACTTTTTCTAATTCATAAGATTTAATATGCCGTATTATAGCTTAATGTGATATAAAACCTTAAATTATCAGTATTGATAAAAAGAATGATACCTGTTTATTTAAATATGTTTATTTGATTTTCACTGTAAGATGTTAATTCTGGAAGGCTTGAGAATTAAGAAAGTTTTGGTCTATATTATTTTTAACAGGCTAATCAAAGTACTTTTAAATGTATATGTATGTATATATATATATAATATGTAATGCATATGCATGAATATAGATACATATGTATAAAAATTTATTTTAATATATCTATCAGGTGATTATAATTATTAAATTTTCTCAAGAAAAGAACAATGACTATAAAAAACAGTCTTAAATTTAAATTTCATAGCATACTACTGTTTGTAATGAAATGAGAGAAAAACAGATATGAAAGGAAAACGAAAAAGCAAGAGAGAGAAGGGGGAAAATGAGGAAGAAAGTGAGTAAAGATGAGGGAGAGGCATGTTCGATGTAAAGATAAAAGTGGAGGGGCTGGGTTTGTGGTTCAGTGGTAACATGCTTTTCTAGCATGTGTGGGACACTGGGTTCTATTCTAAGCACCACATACAAATAAACAAAATGAAGGTCAATCACAACTGAAAAAATTAAAAATATAAAAGTAGAAATATTACCAAAACTCCAAGCTTTTATGAATGTTAAATTAAAAAAATTATGTTACATAGCCTTATGTAATTTCTAGACTATCCAAAAGAGTCATTAAATGTTAGATTATTAGTGTGATAACTAAAAAATCCATTGCTCTTTCCTCAACATTCTGTGGCATGCTAGTGGTAAAATAAATTCTATTATAACACCAAAAAAAAATCTAATATTTCTATAGTAACTGACCCAGTTTAATATCAAGGCTAGTAGATTCCTATGGGACATGATGTGTATTTTGACATTCATTTTTATTCAACACTGGAACATTACTATTTCTTCAGTTTATGCACATCATAGGATATATATTTCATCCACAAGTTCGCTAATTTATACGCATTTGTTTCACTTTCAGTCACTTCCTGCTTCAGAACACATGTATTTCTCTATGTTTCTTGACTGCTCTTTTCATGAGACTTCTTTCCAAACTCATTATTTTCGATTTCCATTATCACATTTGAAGCAAAACTCATACACCCGTCATGATAAACCAAACCCTAATATTACCATTAGATGTACAACTAGCTGGAATGAATGATTGTATATCAATATAAGATTTCTTACTTAGTTTCAGATATCAATTAAATCTATTATTTAAAGTGGAACCAGTTATATTATTTATTCACAGTATGGTCTTTTCATGCATTATCTCTATATTCATAGACACAGGATACACCTCTTTGTACCCCCAATACTAATTTATACGTCTTCAAAATATTGCTCTCAGAAATGGTGGAAGAAATGCACATGTCACCTGATTTACATATACATTTTATCACAGTAATATTCTGGACACAAAACGCAAAGGTGACACTTATGATTTTACCAAACCTAAATGGAAAGTGAACATGGATTACTAAAAACTTCCATGTCCAGTTTGCCTAATGCTCTCAAATGTGAATCCTATTCTTGACTACATATTTGTTTCTTCCTAAGATTATATATTCATCCTCAAGCCCGTTGAAAATGTCTAATCTTATCACTCACTTTTTCATTTGCCTGATTTCCTAATGTCTCTATTGATATCTGCTTTCCTACATATTTTCCCCAGATTATCATTGTGACTGACTCTTCACATGTGCTCACATTTACATTCAATCTCTACCAGAAACCCTATTGCAAAAGAACTTTTCGTCCAAATCCTATACTCACTCTTAGTTCTAAACCTACAGACTATCTTTCTAATAATACCGACTATCCCTTCTTGACTAGAAGTTCTCTTTGACATTCCATCATTCAAGGTACAAAGTCCTATGCCATTGAACATTGATTTATCTGAGACATTTCTGCAGAACATAATTCAAAGCTAAGTATCCCAATCAAGGGCCCAATGCCCTTCTGGGCTTCAAATCTTACCTAGATTTCTGTTTTCATTCTTATATTTCACTTTTACATTCTTGTAAATATTACAGGTTCCCAATACCATTATTCATGCCGTGGAATGTTTCTTAACCCAAATTGAACTTTTATTAACCGTAACCATACACTCTTCCCTGAATCAAACTTTACAGAAGAGCAGGGACAGAGTTGCTTTTACAATACAGGAATGTAGGGGTTCTTAAACCTGCTGAGATCCTCAAAGGTCCATGCAGAAATGATCCCTGGAGAAGACGTAGGCAGCTATGAAGGAGTTGAGAGAGCAAAAGTCATCTTGCATGGCAAACCCCCTTGTCAGGATGAAGGGATGTGTCTGAATCAGTCTCTCTATCTAAATGTAGAGAAGATGGACTAAACCAGTCCTGTGTGGGGAGATGTTCCCAGGCGCCTATGTTTGTTATACCATTCTATCTTGTGAAATTGTCACCAAAAGTAGGGGCAGCCTCTATCTCATGGGACCCTTGGAAGCAAATGTTAAAACAAAGTGATTGCCAAGGTAGTGACCTCATACATTTCCTGAAGAAAGTGACCTACCTCACTTCCTTGGTGATGTAACTCTCTGAACTTGGGATCCAAGATGCCAGGCTGCCAGAGCCAGTCCCAGTCCCAATCCCAGTGGGCTCACTTGTTTGGATGTACCAAGGACAGAGTCAGTATTTCTTGGTATCTACTGATGTGAGGATTGCCAAATGCCAGGACAGATCTGAAGAGGGGCCTTTCCTGAGAAAGCAGGTAGTGGCTCACCGCTGGCTCCTGAGAACTTCACAGAGTTTGCAAAGGAGACAGATCTGAGACAGGACAGGACATTTCATTGGAACATAATACGGCCCAAAAGACAGAGGACACTCCAGATAGTCAGAGACCTACTTGCGGGAAGGAGATGCCTTTGTGAGTGTGAGTGTCAGTTTGTGGTTTTGTCTCATGTTCTGAGAATAGGTAGGAAAGACAGTTTGTTTGGTTTGGAATGGACTGTTTCTAGTAAGTCTTTTGACAAGGTGAGTGATTCTATGCCTGTGTATCCCACTGTGTCCATGGTTGTAGACATTAGAAAAGAGAATGCATCAATGGATATGTCCTGTCTTGTAGAAAGCTTCCCAGCATTCATCCTGCCCAATTTATGAATGAACTGCAGCTTGCCTTATGGAGGGACAACACCTACTATCTTCCTAATTTCCTGTTTTCTTCCTGAATTCTGGCAACTCTGCAGAATAGGCTCATGGTTTTGTGTCCAAGATATGTACCACCTCCAAGCTCTGTTACATGGCCATGTACTGGATAGCGGTAAGGAATGGCGAGCATCTCAGAAAACTCAGATATCAGTGTGACCAGGAAATTCTCAGTGGAGAAACCCTGCTTTGGGCCATTCTCTTACCTATGTTTCTGTTGCCCTGAATGTCAGGAAGGTCTTTGCCTCAGGCCACCCCTTTGTGAAGCCTGAAGAAAACAGTTTTCAAATGAAAATGAATGGTCATCACCTGTGGCTCTTTGCTTAGTTTCTTTGGAAATGGATGTGTCTTAATCAGCCTCTTGGACCTGTGTGAGGTTGTGGCTTAGATTCTCAGCACCTGATGGATCTAAAGAAAGATCCCATGTGTGCATCCAAACCAAAATGGCAAAAAGATCAGTTATGGTGGATGAAGTGTCTTGCCTTCATTTGTTATGTTCCTGACCTACATCAAGTGAGAATAGGGATCATTTGGTTCAAATGAAATCTTCAAAGCCCTAAAGAAGTGCTTGGGTTTTCTCATTATTCCAAATCACATAAAGAATCTATACCTGACAGGCAGTAGGCTTCAAAATGGAGAAGCAGAGCAGTATTAACTGCAGTCCTATTTTACCACTCCTTTTTCAAATGCAGGGTGTCCAGGCCCCCATGACTTTAGGCAAATGAGGGGTAATAGAGCTTATTTTGGACACTAACACATACCCCACTAGACTCTGACTACTAATCCTAACATGATGGAGAATAATAACCAAAACAGAATAGAAATACAAGCAGTTCAGAGGAGTCATGTTGTATAATTGGACTTGCCTTTTGCATTATATAGGGTAGGAATTATAAATCTACTCAATTTTTAATTAAAACAGTTCTCCATGTGTTTTTAAAGTTAACAAATATGTGAATTCCTCTCTCCCTTTCTCTGTGGCCTATTCAGCACATGTGTTTTTATATGCACATATAGAATCCTACCTGGTATCACATGTATATACTTGAGAGGTTGCTGACTTGGCAGATGCAAATTGTGAGAAGAGATCACTCTTCTTAATGCTGTTGGAACTGAAAATTCAAACTATTAGTGACCTTTCTAGCTGAACAAAATTATATATAAATCCATGTTCAGTAAAAAGTATATTTTGGGATGTGTGGATTATATATATTTCATAATAAATTTCGATTGGCATATATATTGCTACTTTTTAATGTCTGTGTGAGTGTGTGTGTGTGTATATATATAGGCATATGTATATATATGTATCTATATATATATCAATATATCTATATATCTATTTATCTATCTATATCTATATCTATATCTATATCTATATCTATATCTATATATATATATACACACTCTCCAGATTTTTGAAAATATGAAATATATGTGTCTTATTATACACTCCCAAAATTTATTCATGTTCATGTATGTGGATTTATTATCAACTTTTCACAAGATTATTCTCAGAAATATTCATCCACCTGAAATACATATTTGTTTCCTAGTACTGAAAACTAACTTCAGTGAATGATGCATACAAATCCTAATATTTCTACAGTTACTGACCAAGTTTAACATCAATGCAAGTAGATTCCTATGGGACATGATATGTATTTTGACGTTCATTTGTATTCAACACTGGTACATTACTATTTCTTCATTTTATGCACATCATGGGATATATATTTCATCCACAAGTTCACTAATTTATATCAATTTGTTTCACTTTCAATTACTTCCTGCTTCAGAACACACGTATTTCTCCATGTTTCTTGACTAGTCTCTTCATGAGACTTATTTACAAACACATTATTTTCGATTTCCATATTTACTTTTGAAGCAAAACTCACACACCCTTAATGACAAACCATAACCCTCATATTACCATTAGATGTATAACTGATAGGAATGCATGACTGTGTATCAATATAAGATTTCTTATAAATTTTAAGATATCAATTTAATCCATTATTTAAAGTGGAATCAGTTATATTATTTATTCACAGTATCATCTATTCATGCATTATCTCTATATTCATACACAAAGGGTACACCTCTTTGTACCCGCAATACTAATTTATACATCTTCAAAATATTGCTCCCTGAAATGGTGGAAAAAATACTTATGTCACCTGATCTACGTATACATTTTATCACAGTACTATTTTGGATACAAAATGCAAAGATCACACATATGTTTGTACAAAAGCCTAAATTGAATGGGAGCATGGATTACTAAAAACATTGATGTCTAGGTTGCCTAATTCTCTCAAATGTCCATCCTATTCGTGACTACATATTTGTTTCTTCGAAGATTATATAGTCAACATCAACCCTGTTAAAATGTCTAATCCTATCACTCACTTTATACTTTGCCTGATTTCCTACTGTCGCTATTGATGTTTCCTTTCCTACATATTTTCCCCAGTTTACCTATGTGACTGACTCTTCACATGTGCTGACATTGACATTCATTCTATTACCGAAACCCTATTGATAAAGAACTTTTGGTCCATATCCTGTACTCACACTTCTTGCAAAACCTACCGACTATCTTCCTAATCCTATGGACTATGCCTGTTTGAGTGGATGTTCTTTTCTACAATCTATCATCCAAAGTACAAGGTCCTATGTCATTGATAATCAATTTATCTGAGACATCACTGCAGAACGTAATTCAAAGCTAAGTATCCAAATCAAAGGCCCAATGCCAATATGGACTTTAAATCTTACTACATTTTTGTTTTCATACATATTTTTCAACTCTATGTTTTTATATATATCACAGATTCCCAATACCATTATTCATCCAGCAAAATGATTCCTAACCCAAAACAAACATGTAATTAACCCTAACCATAAACTGTTCCCTCAATATACATTTACAAAAGAGTAGGGACAGAGTTGGTCTTACAATACAGGAAAGTAGGGGATTGTCCACCTGCTGAGAACCTCAAAGGTCCATGCAGAATTGATCCCTGGAGAAGATGTAGGCAGGTATGAAGGTCCTGAGAGATCAAAAGTCATCTTCCATGCCAAACAACCTGGTCAGGATGAAGGCTTTTGTCTGATCAGCCTCTCTCTTCTTAATCTAGAGAAGATGGACCAAATGAGGCCTGTGTGGAGAGCTGTTCCAAGGTGCCTATGGTTGATATACCATTCTAACTTGTGAAAGTGTCACAGAAATACGGTCAGCCTACATGTCATGGGACACTTGGATGCATGTGTTAGGACAAACTGGTTGCCAAGGCAGTAACCTCATTCAGTTCCTGAAAGAAGTTACCTCACCTCACTTTTTTGTTCATGGCACATTCTGAACTTGGGATCCAGGAAGCCAGGCACCTAGAGCCTGTCTCAGTCCCAGACCTAGTGGTCTCACTTGTTTGATATAACAAGGACAGAGTCAGTCTTTCTTGGTATCTACTGATGTGAGAATGGACAAATGACAGGAAAGCTCTTAAGAGGGGCCTTTCCTGAGAAAGAAGGCAGTGGCTAACTGCTGGCTCCTGACAACTTCACAGAATTGGCCATGGACACAAGATGTGAGATAGGAGAGGCCATTTCAGGGGAACATAGTATGGCCTATCAGTCAGAGGACACTCCGGATAGTCACAAACCTACTTGGAGGAAGGAGGTGCTTATCTGGCTGGGGGTGTGGGTTTGTGGTTTTTTTCTCATGCTCTGAGAATATGTCTGAAAGGCGGTTTGTTTGGTTTGGAGTAAAGTGTTTCCAGAAAGTCGTATGAAAAGGCGAGTGTTTCTATGTCTGTGTATCTCACTGTGTCAGTGGTTGTAGACATTAGCAAAGAGAATGCATCAATGGATGAGTCTTGTCTAGTAGAAAGCTTCCCAGCATTCATCCTTCCCAATTTATGAATGGACTGCGGCTTGCCTTATGGACCGGCAACACCTGCTATCTTCCTAAGTTACTGTTTGCTTCCTGAATTCTGGCCACTCTCCAGAATAGGCTCATGGTTTTGTGTCCAAGATATGTACCACCTCCAAGCTCTGTGACACGGCCATGTATTGGTTAAATGAAGGGCATGGCGAGCATCTCAGAAAACTCAGATATCAGTGTGACCAGTAAAGACTCAGTGGAGAAACCATGCTTTGGGCCTTTTCCTTACCTAATGTTCTGTTGCCCTGGATGTCAGGAAAGTCTTTGCCTCAGGCCACCCTTTTTGAAGCCTGAAGAAAAGTTTTCAACTGCAAATGAAGGGGCATCGGGCATCAACTGTGGCTCTTTGCTTAATTGCTTTGGAAAGGGATATGTCTTAATCAGCCTCTTGGCCTTGTGTAATTCTTTGGCTTAGATTCTCTGCACCTGATGGATCTAAAGAGAGATCCCATGTATGCATCCAAAAGCAAAATGTCCAAAAGAGCAATCATTGTGGATGAAGTCTCTCTCCTTCCGTGGTAAGGTTCCTGACCTCCATTAAGTGAGAATAGGCCTCCTTTGGGTCAAATAAGTTCTTCAAAGCCCTGCAGATTCTAGCCCATAGGTGATTGGGTTTTCTCATGACTCCAATTCACATGAAGAATCTAAATCCCACCATCAGTAGGCCTCAAATTTAAGAAGCAGAGCAAAATAAACGGCAGGCCTATTTGATCACTCTTAGTTCACAGGAAGGGTGTCCAGGCCACCCTGACTTTAGGCAAATGAGGGGCAAGGAAGCTTATTTTGGACACTGTCTTGGGCTGCACCCCTCACGGAAACCTCCAGCCAGAGGTTATGATGAGTGTCTGTATGGAAGAAAATGAGGGCCATGTGGGAGTGTTTTGGTTTTAATTGTAGTCATTTTTGTGGCGGTTAGTAGAGATTACATGGTCCACCTTGGCTTGAACTTTGGTGGGATTCTGCATAAAGACTGAGTTCTCGTACTGAACTCAGAGAAGTATTGCCATGAATAGTGTTGGAATTTTAGGAGGCCACGCATGAGAGTCACCCTTGGAAACTGAGATCTAGGCCCAGGGTAGTTATTCACAGAGCACTGGAAATCTCAGCCAGGATATCACATGATTTTGTTTGAAAAACTTGGCAACCATTGTTGAGAGTCAAAACACACATGGACCTCACATTGTAGACCTCAATGTTCCTGGATTCATGTGACCTTTTGGCCACTCTTTGGGAAGTCTTTCCTGTGAGAGATCTCCAGATATTTCATTGAAATGAGCTTCCTCACCATTTAATAGTTCCAGAATGCCTCCAACTTCATCCTGGAAAAATGGCTAGGTCAATATATCATGAAATTTTTAAAATTCCCATGACAAGTTGGCACTGGAGATTCTTTGGATATCCTGTGGCCGATCATAAGAATAACAGTCAGTGCCTTGATTGACTGGTTTTCATAAAAATTGTGCAGAACAGTGATGCCAGGAAGTTGGAGCCTGCTGAGGAGTGGGCCTAGAGCATTGGTGGGCAGGTGTGTGATAAAACATCTGCGATGTGGTCATGTGGATCTGCCTTTGGCTTCCAAATGGCTTGTGACTGATGTGGTGCAGCCAGCAGTCCCTTCAATGTAAAGGCATCTTGTTATATGCAGAGGTTTTAGGGAAATATTTAGAATCAGGTTGCTATGGTCAAGGGGGAAACTATGTGGGATATAAGCCTGTTAGGTGCATTCTCCTGCAGACCCTGACCCACCACACGTGATAGAACCCCCTCACGCACAGAGTAACAGTTGAATTCTTTGTATTTCTTGAAGCAAATACCAAAATCCCAGTGCAGCAGCAAGAAACACCACGAAAAGTGGAGAATGACCAAATAGCTTCACAGGCCCATGTGGATACACTTCGCCCCTCGTGTCCACAGTTTACCTACAAAGAGAGTATTCAGCACTGCTGACTCATGTTCAGGGAAAATAAGAAACCATGTCCTCCAGGTCACATAGATGAAGACGCTGATTTGATGGTCTCACTACAAACGAAGCTGAAGCTCCCGACAACAACATATATTTCAAGTGCCCACCCTCAGAGGCAGTTTCTCAAGAAGTCTTTACGCCAGCAGAGCTCCATGTTTTTGGAATGATTACACTGTCCCTTACTTTTGGAATCTCCTCTACCTCCTCCAAGGTTGTGAACTCCTGAGCATATTCCATTCCAGATATTTATTCACAGATTTTCTAACTCTTCTCTTCTAATTGAGTCTTACTCTGGGCGATTGTAATGTCAAGGCATTGTTCTGGATGAGAGTGGGAAGATTTTTGTGTACCACATATTTACATACACATTGGATTCATTTTCCAATTTTCCTTTCAAAATACTGAATACCTCACACTAACACTTACCCTACTAGACTCTGACAACTAATCCTAATAAGATGGAGACAAATAAACGAAAAAAAATAGAAATACAAGCAGTTCAGAGAAGGCATGGTGTATAGTGGAATTGCCTTTTGCATTATTTAGGGTAGGAGTTATAAATCTAGTCAATTATTTGTTAAAATATTTCTCCATGTGTTTTAAAGTTAACAAATATGTGAATTCCTGTTTCCCTGTCTCTGTAGTCTATTCAGCACATGTATTTTTACATGCAATTATAGAATCTTACCTGATACCACACGTACATTTTTGTGAAGTGGCTGACTTGGCAGATACAAATTTTAAGAGATCACTCCTCCTAAACGCTTTAGAACTGAAAATTCAACCTAAGCGTGAGCTTCCTAGTTGAACAACATTATACATAAATCCATGTTAAATAAAATAAATATTTTTGGATCTCTGGATGATATAAATTTCATGGTGAATTTCATATAGCATATATTATGCTATTTTTAATGTCTGTGTGTGTTTGTGTGTGTTTGTGTGTGTGTGTGTATATATATATATATATATATATATATATATATATATATATATTCTCCAGATTTTTCAAAATATGAAATATGTGTCTTATTATACACTCCCTTAACTCATTCATATTCAAGTATGTGGATTTATAATCAAATTTTCTCAAGAGATTTCTCAAAATATTCATTCTCCTGATATACATATTTGTTTGTTAGTACTGAAAACTAACTTTAGTGAATGGTGCATACAAATCCTAATATTTCTACAGTAACTGACCTAGTTTAACATCAACGCAAGTAGATTCCTATGGGACATGATGTGTATTTGGATGTTCATTTTATTCAACACTGGTACATTATTATTTCTTCAATTTATTCACATCATGGGATATATATTTCATCCACAAGTTCGCAAGTTTATAGGCATTTGTTTCACTTTCAATCATTTTCTTCTTCAGATCACATGTATTCCTCCATGTTTCTTGACTGGTCTTTTTATGAGACTTCTTTCCAAACACATTAATTTAGATTTCTATGATCAGTTTTGAAGCAATACTCACACACCTTTCATGATAATCATAACCCTAATATTACATATAGATGTATTACTGGTTGGAATGAATGATATTATATCAATACAAGATTTCTTATAATATTTCATATATTAATTCAATCCATTATTTAAAATGGGAACAGTTAAATTATTTATTCAAAATGTGGTCTATTCATGCATTATGTCTATATTCATGGACACAGGGTACACCTCTTTTACCCCCAATAGTAATTTATAGGTCTTGAAAACATTACTTCCAGAAATGCTTGAAGAAATGCTCATGTCATCTGATCCACATATACATTCTATGACAGTAATATTTTGGACAAAAAATGCAAAGGTCACACTTATGATTGTACCAAAGCCTAAAATGAAAGTGAACATGGATTACTAAAAGCATCCATGTCCAGGTTTCCTAATGCTCTCAAATGTCAATCCTAATGGTCACTGCATATTTGTTTCTTCTTAAGATTATATATTCAAACTCAACAGTGTACAAAATGTCTAATCCTATCACTCACTTTATACTTTGCCTGATTTTGTAAAGTCTCTATTATTATCTGCTTTTCTACATATTTTTCAAAGTTCATCATTGTGACTGAATTTTCATATGTGCTGACATTTACATTCACTATCTAACTGAAACCCTATTGCTAAAGAAATTTCCGTCCAAATCCTGTACTCACTCTTCTTCCTAAACCTACCGACTATCTACCTAATCGTACCGACTATCCCTTTTTGACTGAATGTTCTCTTCCTCATTCAATCATCCAATGTACAAGGTCCTATGCCATTGTAAATGGATTTATCTGAGACATCTGTGCAGAACCTAATTCAACACTACGTATCCCAATCAAGGGCCTAATGCCCTTCTGGGCTTCAAATCCTAGATTTCTGTTTTCATACATATATTTTACCAATATAATTTAATAAATATCGCAGGTTCCCAATACCATTATTCATCGCGCAGAATGATTCCTAACCGAAATCGAACCTGTTATTACCCTAACCATCATCGCCTGGAGGTCATTCCTCAAAAAAAGGAAAAACCAACAAATAAATGAGCTCACACTTCATCTCAAAGCCCTAGAAAAGGATGAACAAAACAACAGCAAATGCAGCAGAAGGCAAGAAATAATTAAAATCAGAGCGGAAATCAACAAAATTGAAACAAAAGAAACTATTGAAAAAATCAACAAAACTAAAAGTTGGTTCTTCGAAAAAATAAACAAGATTGACAGACCCTTAGCCATGCTAACAAAGAGGAGAGAGAACTCAAATTACTAACATACAGGATGAAAAAGGCAATATCACAACAGATGCTACAGAAATTCAGAAGACAATTAGAAATTATTTTGAAATCCTAAATTAGAAATAAAATAGAAGATAGTGAAGACATCGATAAATTTCTTAAGACATATGATTTGCCCAGACTGAGTCAGGAGGATACACACAATTTGAACAGACCAATACCAATGGATGAAATTGAAGAAGCAATCAAGAGACTACCCACCAAGAAAAGCCCGGGACCGGATGGGTATACAGCGGAGTTTTACAAAACTTTTAAAGAAGAATTAATACCAATACTTTTCAAGTTATTTCAGAAAATAGAAAAAGAGGGAGCTCTTCCAAATTCATTCTATGAGGCCAACATCACGTTGATTCCGAAACCAGACAAAGACACATTAAAGAAAGAAAACTTCAGAACAATAACCCTGATGAACCTAGATGCAAAAATCCTCAATAAAATTCTGGCGAATCGGATACAAAGGCACATCAAAAAAATTGTGCTCCATGATCAAGTAGGATTCATCCCTGGGATGCAAGGATGGTTCAATATACGGAAATCAATAAATGTTATTCACCACATCAATAGACTTAAAGATAAGAACCATATGATCATCTCGATAGATGCAGAAAAAGCATTTGACAAGTACAGCATCCCTTGATGTTCGAAACATTAGAAAAACTAGGGATAACAGGAAATTACCTTGACATTGTAAAAGCTATCTATGCTAAGCCTCAGGCTAGCATCATTCTGAATGGTGAAAAATTGAAGGCATTCCCTCTAAAATCTGGAACAAGACAGGGATGCCCTCTGTCACCACTTCTATTCAATATAGTTTTCGAAACACTGGCCAGAGCAATTAGACAGACGAAAGAAATTAAAGGCATAAAAATTGGAAAAGAAGAAGTTAAATTATCATTATTTGCGGATGACATGATTTTATACATAGAATACCAAAAAGGGTCTACAAAAAAACTACTAGAACTAATAAATGAATTCAGCAAAGTAGCAGGATATAAAATCAACACGCATAAATCAAAGGCATTCTTGTATATCAGCAACAAAACTTCTGAAATGGAAATGAGGAAAACCACTCCATTCACAATATCGTCAAAAAAAAATAAAATACTTGGGAATCAACCTAACAAAAGAAGTGAAAGATTTATACAATGAAAACTACAGAACCCTAAAGAGAGAAGTAGAAGAAGATCTTAGAAGATGGAAAAATATACCCTGTTCATGGATAGGCAGAACTAACATCATCAAAATGGCGATATTAGCAAAAGTTCTATATAGGTTTAATGCAATGCCAATCAAAATCCCAAAGGCATTGCTTGTAGAAATAGATAAAGAAATCATGGAATTCATATGGAAAAACAAAAGACCCAGAATAGCAAAAGCAATTCTAAGCAGAAAGTGCGAATCAGGCGGTATAGCGATACCGGATTTCAAACTATATTACAGAGCAATAGTAACAAAGACAGCATGGTACTGGTACCAAAACAGGCGGGTGGACCAATGGTACAGAATAGAGGACACAGAGAACAATCCACAAAGTTACAACTATCTTATATTTGATAAAGGGGCTAAAAGCATGCAATGGAGGAAGGATAGAATCTTCAACAAATGGTGTTGGGAAAACTGGAAATCCATATGCAACAAAATGAAACTGAACCCCCTCCTCTCACCATGCACAAAAGTTAACTCAAAATGGATCAAAGACCTTGATATCAAATCAGAGACTCTGCGTCTGATAGAAGAAAAAGTTGGCTACGATCTACATATAGTGGGGTCGGGCTCCAAATTCCTTAATAGGACACCCATAGCACAGGAGTTAATAGCAAGAATCAACAAATGGGACTTACTTAAACTAAAAAGTTTTTTCACAGCAAAAGAAACAATAAGAGAAGTAAATAGGGAGCCTACATCATGGGAACAAATATTTACTCCTCACACTTCAGATAGAGCCCTAATATCCAGAATATACAAAGAACTTAAAAAATTAGACAATAAGATAACAAATAACCCAATCAACAAATGGGCCAAGGACCTGAACAGAAACTTCTCCGAGGAGGACATACAATCAATCAACAAGTACATGAAAAAATGCTCATCATCTCTAGCAGTCAGAGAAATGCAAATCAAAACCACCCTAAGATACCATCTCACTCCAGTAAGATTGGCAGCCATTATGAAGTCAAACAACAACAAGTGCTGGCGAGGATGTGGGGAAAAGGGTTCTCTTGTACATTGCTGGTGGGGCTGCAAATTGGTGCGGCCAATTTGGAAAGCAGTATGGAGATTCCTGGGAAAGCTGGGAATGGAACCACCATTTGACCCAGCTATTGCCCTTCTCGGACTATTCCCTGAAGACCTTAAAAGAGCGTATTACAGGGATACTGCCACATCGATGTTCATAGCAGCACAATTTACAATAGCTAGATTGTGGAACCAACCCAGATGCCCTTCAATGGATGAATGGATTAAAAAAATGTGGCATCTATACACCATGGAGTATTACACAGCACTAAAAAATGACAAAATCTTGGAATTTGCAGGGAAATGGATGGCACTAGAGCAGATTATGCTTTGTGAAGCTAGCCAATCCCTAAAAAACAAATACCAAATGTCTTCTTTGATATAATGAGAGCAACTAAGAATAAAGCAGGGAGGAAGAGCAGGAAGAAATGATTAACATTAAACAGAGACATGAGGTGGGAGGGAAAGGGAGAGAAAAGGGGAATTGCATGGAAACGGAGGGAGATCCTCATTGTTATACTAAATTACATATAAGAGGTTGTAAGTGGAATGGGAAAACAAACAAGGTGAGAAATGAATTACAGTAGAAGGGGTAGAGAGAGAAGATGGGAGGGGAGGGGAGGGGGGATAGTAGAGGATAGAAAAGGTAGCAGAATACAACAGTTACTAGTATGGTATGATATAAAAATTTGGATGTGTAACCCATGTGATTCTGCAATCTGTACTTGGATAAAAAAGGGAGTTCAAAACTCACTTGAAGCTAATGTATGCTAATGTATGAAATATGATATGTCAAGAGCTTTGTAGGGTTTTGAACAACCAATAAAAAAAAAAAAGAAATTTCCGTCCAAATCCTGTACTCACTCTTCTTCCTAATCCTACCGACTATCTACCTAATCGTACCGACTATCCCTTTTTGACTGGATGTTCTCTTCCTCATTCAATCATCCAATGTACAAGGTCCTATGCCATTGTAAATGGATTTATCTGAGACAACTGTGCAGTACCTAATTCAACACTACGTATCCCAATCAAGGGCCCAATTCCCTTCTGGGCTTCAAATCCTAGATTTCTGTTTTCATACATATATTTTACCAATATAATTTAATAAATATCACAGGTTCCCAATACCATTATTCATCGCGCAGAATGATTCCTAACCCAAATCGAACCTGTTATTACACTAACCATACACTGTTCCCTCAATCTAACTTTACAGAAAAGCAGGGACAGAGTTGGTCTTACAATACAGGAGTGTAGGGAAACTTCCACCTGCTGAGAACCTCGAAGGTCCATGCAGAAATGATCCATGGAGAAGATGTAGGCAGCTATGAAGGACCTGAGGGAGGAAAAGTCAACTTCCATGGTAAACAACCTGGTCAGGATGAAGGGATGTGTCTGAATCAGCCTCTTTCATCTTAATGTAGAGAAGATGGACCAAACGAGGCCTGTGTGGAGAGCTGTTCCCGGGTGCCTATGGTTGATATACCATTCTAACTTGTGAAAATGTCAGAGCGAGTAGGTGCATCCTCCATCTCATGGGACCCTTAGAAGCAACTTTTAGGAAAAAGTTGTTGCCAAGGCAGTGACCTCATTTAGTTCCTGAAGGAAGTGACCTCACCTCACTTCCTTGGTGATGGAACTCTCTGAACTTGGGATACAGGAAGTCAGGCACCCAGAGCCAGTCCCAGTTCATGTCCCAGTGGTCAAACTTGTTTGGATTTTCCAAGGACAGAGACAGTCTTTCTTGGTACCTACTGATGTGAGGATGGCCTAATGCCAGGAAGGTCTGAGGAGGGGCCTTTAGTGAGAAAGAAGGTAGTGGCTCACCGCTGGCTCCTAACAGCTTCACAGAGTTGGACACGGAGACCAGATCTGAGAGAGAACAGCCCTTTATGGGGGAATATATTATGGCCCACCAGTCAAAGGACACTCCATATTTTCACAGACCTACTTGGGGGTCTGTGTGGGTGTGGGTGTGGGTGTGGGTTTGTGGTTTTGTCTCATGTTCTGAGAATAGGTAGGAAAGTCGTTTTGTTTGGTTTGGTGTGAATTGTTTGAAGTAAGTCTTTTGACAAGGCGAGTGTTTCTATGTCTGTGTATCCCACTGTGTCCGTGGTTGTAGACATTAGAAAAGAGAGCGCATCAATACATATGTCCTATCTAGTAGAAATCTTACCAGCGTTCATCCTGTCCTATATATGAATGGTCTACGGCTTGCCATATGGATCGGCCACTCCTAATATCTTCCTAAGATCCTATTTTCTTTCTGAATTTTGGCCAAACTCCAGAATAGGCTCATGGTTTTGTGTCCAAGATATGTACCACCTTTAAGCTCTGTGACATGGCCATGTACTGGATAGCTGAAGGCAATGGTGAGCATCTCAGAAAACTCAGATATCAGTGTGATCAGGAAAGTCTCAGTGGAGAAACCCTGCTTTGGGCCTTTTGCTTACCTATTGTACTATTGCCCTTAATGTCAGGAAAGTCTTTGCCTTAGGCCACCCCTTTGTGAAGACTGAAGAGTTTTCAAATGGAAATGAATGGGCATCACCTTTGGCTCTTTGCTTAATTGCTTTGGAAAGGGATGTGTCTGAATCAGCTTCTTGGCCCTGTGTAAGGTTGTGGCTTAGATTCTCAGAACCTAATGGATCTAAAAAAATCCCATGTGTGCATCCAAAACCAAAATACCCATAAGAGCAGTCATTGTGGATGAAGTCTCTCACCTTCCTCTGTAAAGTTCCTGACCTCCATCTTTGAGAATAGGGATCCTTTGGGTCAAATGAGTTCTTCAAATCACTACAGAGGCTAGGCCATAGGTGCTTGGGTTTTCTCATGACCCCAATTAACATAAGGAATCTAAACCCCACAGTAATTAGGCCACAAAATGGAGAATAAGAGCAGTATTAAGGGCAGGCCTCTTTCATCACTTCTGGTTCACAGGAAGGGTCTCCCTGCCACACTGACTTTAAGCAAATGGGGGAAAGGGACCTTATTTTGGATACTGTCTTTGGCTTTGGCCCTCATGGAAACCTACAGCCTGAGGTTATGATTAGTGTCTATATGGAAGAAGATGAGGGCCATGTGGGAGTGTTTTGGTTTTAATTGTGGTCATTTTTGTGGCCGTTGGAAGAGATGACTGGGTCCACCTGGGCTTGAACACTGGTGTGATTCCCCTTAGAAACTGAGTTATGGAACTGACCTCAAAGAACTATTGCCATGTATTGTGTTGGGATTTTAGGAGGCCACGCATGAGAGTCGCCCTTGGAAACTGAGATCAAGGCCCAGGGTGGCTTTCCACAGAGCACTGGGAATCTCAGGAAGGATATCACATGATTTTATTTTTAAAGAATTGGCAGCCATAGTTGCAAGTCAAAGCACAAAAGGATCACACATTGTAGACCTCAAATGCCTGGCTTAATGTGACCTTTTAGCCTATCGTTGGGAATCATTGCCTGTTAGAATTCTCCAGAGATTTCATTGAAATAAGCTTGCTCTCCATTTCATGGTTCCTGAATGAATTAAACCCCACAGTGCCTCAAACTTCATCCTTGAAAAAAGGCTAGATAAATACCATTAAATTTCTGAAATTCCCATGAACAGGTGTCAGTGGAGAACCTTTGGATGTCTTATAGATGATCATGAGTGTACCAGACAATGCCTTGATTGACTGGGTTTCATGAAAATCATGTAGAACAGAGATGCCAGTAATTTGGAGCCCGATGAGTAGTCGGCCTAGAGCAGTGGAGTGTAGGTGTTTGTTAAAACATCTGTGATGGGGTCATGTGGATCTGCCATTGGCTTCCAAATGGTTTGTGACTGACATGGTGCAGCCCCCATACCCTTGTATGTAAAGGCATCTTGTTATACGGAGAGGTTTCAGGGCAATGTTTAGAATCAGATTGCTATTGTCAAGGGGGCAAGCTATGTGGGATAGAAGCCTGGTTGGTGCACTCTCCTGCAGACCCTTTACCAACACACGTGACAGAACTCCCTCCAGCACTCTGTCCTAGTTGACCTCTTCGTATTTCGTGAAGCAAATACTAAACTCCCAATGCAGCTGCAAGAAACACCATGAAAAGTAGAGGAAGACCAAATGGCTTCAAAGTCCACACTGGGAGACACTTTGCCCCCAAATGGCAACAAATTACCTACAAAGAGAGAATTCAGCCCTGCTGCCTCATGTTTATTGGAAAATAAGAAACCATGTGCTCCAGGTCACACAGATGCAGACCCAGATTTGATGGTCTCACTACAAAGGAAGTTAAAACTCCTGACAACAACATATATTTCAAGTGCCCAACCTCAGAGGCAGTTTCTCAAGAAGTCTTTAGGCCAACAGAGCTCCATGTTTGTGGAGTTTTTACCATGTACCTTACTTTTTCGAAACACCTCTACCACCTGCAAGGTTGTTAACTACTGAGAATTTTCCATTCCAGATGTGTATTCACAGATTTTCTAACTCTTCTTCTCTTATTGTGTCTTACTTGGGGTGAAGGTAATGTCAAAGCATTGTTCTGAATGAGAGTGGGAAGACTTTTGGGTAGCACATATTTGCATAAACATTGGATTCATTTTCCAATTTTCTATTCGAAATACTGAATCCCTGACTGTCAGAGGTAGAAGGAATTCTATTCTCCTTCAAAGAATAGCCTGACACTTACAAGAAACAGCCACCAGGAGACATCCTGTCTGAGAGACATCCTGTAGCCATCTGTCTCCCTGAGACATCCTGCGGCCATCTGTCTTTCTGAAACTTCCTGAGGTTATCTCACCTTGTGAAGACATCTAAGAACTGCCGATAAGAGAGATTTCCCACATCCAGCATACAAATACCCCTGTGTGAACAATAAAAGTTTGCAGCTTGATCAGAACTCCTGTCTTGCTGTCATCTCTCGTGTCTCTTGTCCCTTCATTCCTCCCTATCTAGGTTCGCTGCCCACGTTGATGTGTCCTGCCGGCTGGGACATCTGGCTCCCACCGACTGGGGCTTGAGCTTTTGATTGAGGGGGACCCCGTCCTCCTGGAAGATTTGGTCAAGCGGAGCTTGCAATAACTGCAGAAGACACCACCGAGAGACAGATCCAGGAGGAGCGTGGGGATGACGCACGGTGATTGACCTGCTATGGGACAAGCAGTTTCGTCATATGATTTGTTTTTGTCAGGCTACAAGGAGTCCTTGCAGACATGGGGGCGCGTGTTTAGAAAAAAGACTTAATTTTTTTTTTCATACATAAAAGAGCAGTGTCCATGGTTTCCTCTTGAAAGGACCATTGATGGTAAAATATGGCTTGGAGTAGGAGACTGTTTAAAAGATTATTATGAATCCTTTGGCCCAGAAAAAGTGCCTGTTCCCACCTTTTCTTACTGGAACTTAATTAATGAAATTCTTAAAAGTTCACCCTTTGACAATGGTACCTTAAAACTTGTCGAGGTTGGGGAAGAGGCTATGCAAATACTTCTCATATCCCCTCGGCATGCCCATCAGTTAGTATAGACATAGACCCTTCTCAGGCTCCCCAGGACCATGGGAACCTTCCTGGTCCCCCTCAAAATACCACCCTAATGATTAAGGCTCCAATAGTTACCAACTGCCTTTATCCAGTTTTAAATTCCGGAGACTCATTGACCCCTGTAGAGGAGGCTACCTTGGAGAAGGAAGCAGCTCGCTACCATTCAGAAGACCCTGCACCTCTCAAGACCCTGCCACAGCCTATAGGACTTACACATCCAACCCCTCCTATATCCCTCCTGCCTTTTGTGCTCTGGCCCTTCAGGGTACAAATGCCCCCCCCCAGATATTTTTTCCCCACTTCCCTTGCCTAAACTGGCTCCTTTGTGAGCATCCTTCCAACATAGACAGGAACAGATCCAACCTTTAAAAGAATTAAGATCCCTTCACTCTGAGCTCTGTTCATTAGCCTTAGGTATGGAGTCAAAGTAACTGGCCTACAGTGGTCTAATACAAAGGCGAAGCCACTCCATCAACCTGTGCTCGCCTTCCCAGTCACCACCAGTCAGATAGATAAGCCTGCCCAGGCTGAGGTCAAAGACTTAGACGAGGATCAAGAGGAGGAAGCGGAGAAATGGAATAAGGAGATCAGGACTCAGAGGATGAGGAGTTCAGCCCTAGGCAGGCAGGAACCCAGAGTCTACAAAAAATTAAGCCTGCATTTTCCTGAAAAACTTAAAAAGGCTTGTGCTCACTATGGCCCCTTTGCACCCTGCATGTTGGCTTTATTAGAAAGCCACAGCACACAATGACTTACTCCCAATGATTGGAAATTTTTAGACCAAGCTACCCTCAGTGCCAGAGACTTTCTGTTATGGAATGCAGATTTCAAAGAGCACTGTCGGGAAACTGCTCAAAAAATTTTAACTAAGGCCTCCTCTAAGTCCGGGACTTATGTTAAGCTAGTGGGCAATGAGCCTTTTGACACTAAAACTAAACAGGCACATTTCCCTGGTGGACTTTTGATGCAGATTCAGATGGCTGGCTTACATGCTTGGAGACACCTCCCTCAAAAGCCTCGGCTACCACTTCCCTGGCAAAAATTCGACAAGGGCCCGACGAGCCTTATAGCGACTTTGTTCCCAGGCTTAACCTAGCTGTGGAATGCTTGCTTGGACCAAGTGAAAACAAAAGCTCTTTTGTAAAACATCTTGCCTTTGAAAACGCCAATCCGGCATGTCAGGATGTTCTTCAACCACATAAGGATAAAGGGAAACTTTCTGACTTTATTAGACTCTATGCAGGGGTAGGTGCAGCTCATGCCATGGGTCTTGCCCTAGGTGTCACCTTTACCAAGACCTTTCACAATCCTGGCTCACGTACTTGCTTTACTTGTAAACAACCTGGCCATTTTGCACGCAAGTGTCCGACAGGCAAAGAAAGCCTAGGAATAGCATCTCCTTCAACTGGGGCTATACCGCCCCAAGCTACCCTTTGCCCTAGATGTGGTAAAGGTCATCACTGGGCCAGTGAGGGTAGATCTAAGACAAATGCCCTCAGACAGCCTATTTTTTCCTGCTTCTTGGGAAACTCCCTGCGGGGCCAGCCCCGGGCCACGACATCCCCCAGGACAAAACCAGGGGCAATAAGATTTTTTCCCTTCCAAACTCCCAACCTACCTCAAAATTCTTCTCCACAATTTCTTCCCTCCAACTAGCCACTCCAGGCAGCGCAGGATTGGACATCTGTGCCACCACTGAAACTATATTAGACTCAATGCAAGGGCCGCAGATAATACCCACTGGAATTATGGGTCCCCCTCCATCTCATATCTGTGCCCTTATTTTTGGAAGAGCCTCTAATAACTTACATGGTGTTCAGGTCTTCCATGGCATTAATTATAATGACTTCACTGGAGAAAAAAAATACTGGCCACAGCTATTAATGGAGTTTTGGCCATCCCAGCAGGAACAAGTCTTGCACAATTAATACTCCTTCCCTTGAATCCAGGAGGCACTTAACCACCCAAACCTACCGCGGGGGACTGCCTCCTTGGGCTGCTCTGATGTAAATTGGGTTCAACCCGTTTCTCAAAATAGACCCACCATTTCCTTACTTATTGAAGGAAAGGAATTCCAAGGAATTCTAGATACTGGAGCTGATGCCACAATTATTTCTCAAAAATATTGGTCATCAGCTTGGACCCTCACCCCATCCTTGACTGACCTTAAAGGGATAGGACAGTCAAAAAATCCTCTGGTCAGCTCTACGGCTCTTAGCTGGACTGATAAAGAGGGTAATAAGGGAATTGTCACTCCTTTCATTGTTCCTGACCTCCCTGTTAACCTATGGGCCCGAGATATTTTGAGTCAAATGGAAGTCATTCATGCCAGTCCCAATTCCATGGTGACTCATCAAATGCTTCGTATTTATTTTGTCCCTGGTATAGGCCTTGGGAGACTGAGACAAGGACTCGTTGAGCCAATAAAACCTATACAAAAAAGAAATACATATGGACTTGGGTATTCGGATTTTTAGTGTCAGTCTCTGACTCTCCTGTACCCCATGGAGATAAAATTATTTGGGAGACTCAGACTCTTGTGTGGTTGGATCAATGGTCCCTTACCCAAGAAAATTTGGAGGCTGCCTCCATGTTAGTGCAGGAACAGCTGGCAGCTGGCCATGTAGAGCCCTCAACCTCACCATCGAATACTCCAATTTTTGTTATCAAGTAAAAATCAGGCAAGTGGTGCCTTTTACAATATTTGTGTGCCATTAATAAACCTATGTGCCGAATAAGAGCACTACAGCCAGGCATTCCCACACCAGTGGCTATTCCCAAAAACTATTGTAAAATGATTATTGACTTAAAAGATTGTTTTTTTTTTTACCATTCCTTTACATCCTGAGGATAGACACTATTTTGCCTTTAGTCTCCCTCACCTTCATTTTCAGGGCTCTATGCAGAGATTTCAATGGAAGGTTCTTCCCCAAGGTATGGCCAACAGCCCTAGTCTTTGCCAAAAATATGTTGCTCAAGCAGTAGACCCTGAGAGAGAGCTATGGCCACAAATTTATATTTTACATTATATGGATGATTTGTAATTGCTGCACCTAATAACCATGACCTTAATAATTGTTTCTTGGACCTTTACAAAATCCTCACTACCTTGGGACTACAGATAGCTCCTAATAAGGTTAAAACACAGGACTGTTTTACCTATTTGGTCCTTGAACTTCAAGATAATCAGATCCAAATTCCTAAGATACAACTATGGGTGGACCATCTTCACACCCTTAATGATTTTCAAAAATTACTGGGGAATATTCAATGGCTAAAAACATATTTAAAATTACCCACTTGTATACTTTTGTCCCTTAATGATATTTTGAGAGGTGATTCCCACCCCTCCTCCCCTCAAAAGCTTACTCCCGAGGCATGACAGGCATTAAACCAAGTCACAGAAGCCATTGCCAAACAGTTTTTTACAGAACATTCTTATAACCATCCTCTGGTTCTGGTTATTTTACACACTCCTCATACACCCACAGGAATATTTCAGAAGCGAAATACACATTTTAGAAATAAAGGCTGCCTTTGCTTTGGGTCCATTTACCCACCACATTCTCCAAGGTTATTACTGTTTTTCTTGCTCAGGTAGCTTCTATTATTTTTAAATGTCGTTTGCTATCTCGACAACATTTTGGCAAACACCATGATAATATTTTAATTTCATATACTAAAGACCAAACCCAATTTTTACTACAGACAGAGAATGAATGGCTTTTTGGGAACAATTGATAACCACCTCCCCAATGACCCCCTATTATATTTTGTCCAGTTACATCCATTTATTTTTGCCAAAATTACTCAAAAGGCTCCCATTCCTCAAGTCCTTACTGTCTTTACAGACGGTTCCAGTAATGGCCTAGCAGTCTTTGTTGTCAATAACCAACCTAACACCTTTGATACTGTCTATCATTCAGCACAGTTTGTGGAATTGTTTGCCATAACACAAGTTTTTAAAACATTTCTTGATAATCCTGTTAATATTTATACATACAGTGCCTACATTGCTCCTTCTGTGCCCCTGCTTCAGATTTCACCCACCATTAAGGCTTCTTCCAATGTGGCCCATCGGTTTCACCAGCTTCAGAAGCTAATTCAGGCCAGACAACACCCATTTTTCTTAGGACACATCAGGGCACACTCTGATCTTCCCAGCCCTCTAACACAAGGTAATGCCAAAGCTGATGCAGCAACTCGTTTCATCTTTTCAATTTTTGTTGGCTCCATTCAAAAGGCCACGGATTTACACAATCTTCACCATCTAAATTCCCAGAACCTTCGATAACTATGTAAAATTACCAGGCAACAGGCACGAGAAATAGTAAAAGCATGCCCTGGTTGCCCTGTCTCCCTCCCCATTCAACACTTGGGAGTTAACCCCCGAAGATTACTGTCCAATCAGTTTTGGCAAATGGATGTTACTCATTTTTCTGAATTTGGAAAAACCAAATATATACACGTTTCTGTAGATACCTTCAGCGGCCTTATTTTTGCATCACCACATTCTGGAGAGGCTATCAAAGATGTCCTTTCTCATCTTGTTTCAGTGTTTTCCGTAATGGGTAAACCAATACATATTAAAAAAAAGATAATTGTCCTGCATATACCAGTGCCAAGTTTAAACAGTTTTGTGCTTCCTCGCAAATTTGTCATACTACTGGAATTCCATACAAGCCTCAGGCATTGTGGAACGTGACCACCTTACCTAAAGACTTGGCTAACCCACTTTAATGCTTCTGCACTTGTATTTACCACTCACAGGCATCGCCTTAATCATGCATTATTTGCCCTTATTTTTCTTTCCCTAGACAATGAAGGCCATTCGGCTGCAGACTGACACTGGCAATCCTCGTCCAATTCTGTTCGCCCACCTGTTATGTGGCACAATCCCCTTACAAATAAATGGAAAGGCCCAGGTCCTGTCCTCATCTGTGGACGAGGCTCAGCTTGTGTTTTGGACCAAGAGCAAGCAGCCCCAAGATGGTTACCAGAACGCCTGGTTAGACAGGTTAATGGCTTACCTCAACACAGGGATGGAGGCCCTCACCCTGAGGACAAATTTTCCTCTTATTCAGATGCAGCCAACAATCTGTGTGAGGATCCTACTTAAGGCACTTTTGCTGAACAGGATTGTACACGGAGGCTTTGGCCCTCCACCTTCCAACATCATGGAGTACCTTTTTGGCCCTCCCTGTGAACGCAAGGGAGGATCTTGTACTCAGGCTCCCACTAGTTTGACCCAGACTGCTGACTGCGTGACTAAGGTGGCTTACCTCCGGGCCGAGGTTGACCATAAACTCAGAGGAGTTCATCAGCCTAAATTGGTATGTGTTAACAAGCCAAAGATTATTCCCCCTAGTACAAGTAATGCTCTCTAAAATTGTTCTGCAACTTGAACGCATACCCAAGCGATGCATGCCACTTGTTATGCGTCGGCCTCAATTTGTGTCAACAAGAAGGGAGAACAATTTTTTGAAGCCTCCCTAACTAAAACTCATGCAGCAGGAGGGACCACTATTCATTATAGCCCCGTTCTTTTTGACCGGGGAGGAGAAGGCAAATACACCAAGCTACAGTCAGCTGGGTGCCAAGGCCCTGTTAGTAAAGCCCCCTTCTGCCACATTAAGGCACCTACAGGGGTCGCTGATGGTGGAGGATTCCCTTATGCTGTCAAGCATCCTCAGATAATCAAACTTTTGAAACCCCAAATCCCTGAGCTCACATATCATCTCTTAATATAGAGAAAATGCCAGCTCCCCGGTTTAGATAACAATATATTAGATATTTGGAAACTACCTTCTCCTTGCTTAATAATTCCAACCCCAACTTTGCTGGTGATTGCTGGCTCTCCATGACAACAGGGGAAATCATGCCTATTGCAGTTCCTATTAATTCTATCATAGACGATGATAATACATGCCAACCCAGATTTCCTTTTAAAGTACAGTCTATAGGCACTTTTACAATATGTCTTTTAGGCGCGATGCAAAATAATACCTATGATATTGATGTTGGAGTTCCTTCCTTTGGAAATTGCTCAACAGTACAAAACTATTCCTCACCCACCCCATCTCTTTGTCCCTCCAATGGCACAGTTTTTATGTGTGGAGGAAACTCGGCCTTCCTGAGGCTTCCATCGAATTGGACCGTTGGCTGTGTTCTTGCCTTATTACTCCCTGATATAACTATTGTCCCAGGAGACAAAACTCTATGCATTCCTAGTCTAGACACCTTAGTCAAAAGACACAGGCGGGCAATACAGGCCTTACCACTCTTTGCCAGCCTTGGAATAACAGCTGCTGTGAACACAGGTACAGCTGGCTTAGGCATGGCTATACACTCTTAGCGTCGCCTGTCTCAACAACTTATAAATGATGTAAAAACTCTATCAGGAACCATTAAAGATTTGCAGGACCTAGTAGACTCCCTGGCAGAAGTGTTCCTTCAAAACAGAGAAGGCTTAGATTTACTGACAGCTAACCAGGGAGGTATTTGCTTGGCCTTAGGGGCACGATGCTGCTTTAATGCCAGTAAATCAGTCATAGTACGCACTAAAATTAAGCAGCTTCAAGAAGATCTAGAAAAGAGACGAAGGGAACTTTTTGAAAATCCCCTCTGGACTGGGTTTAATGGATTTCTACCCTACCTTCTTCCCCTATTAGGCCCTTTGTTGGGTTTACTTTTAATGGTGTCCATAGGACCCTGCATTATAAACAGGCTTGTACAATTTATTATAGAACAGATTAATATTTTGGCCTCTAAGCCCATACAGGTCCACTATCATCACCTGGAGATGGAAGACCATGCTGCCAACATTTAAAAGGATGTTCTACCCTTCTCACAGGCTTATTTCTTAAGTTTACATCCCCACAGATCTCTCTTTCTTACATTAAACTATAAGTAACAGCTCTGACCAACCATCTTCTGCCATTGCCATAAGGGTTCGTCCTCCATGGGCCCCTTCACTTGGGGGGGGATGCACCCATGGAGTGAGGACGTTAGGCCATAATAACGGAGGATGCAGGATGGACTGCAGGAGGATGGATCCACGGATACCAAAACAGAAGACCTCTTAGTGACACGCTCTGGTGCATGGCGGTTGGCATGCTTCCCTTTTAAAGCCGTCTCCTCCAAAAATATGCCAAGGCCACCATGAAATCTTGTAAACATGCTCTCTCGAATCAGGAGATATTCAAAGGCCTGCTAGAGAAACAGAGCCTCTATCACCCCCTAAAACATTGGCCGGTAAGGTATGGTCAAATATTTTATATAATAAAGGGGGAGAGGTCAGGGGCTAGAAGGAAGTTCTCCTTCAAAGTATAGCCTGACACTGAAAAGAAACAGCCCCCTGGGAGATATCCTGCCTGGGAGACATCCCGCAGCCATCTATCTCCCTGAGACATCCTGCAGCCATCTGTCTTCCGGCAACATCCTGAGGTTATCTCACTTTCTGAAGACATCCAGCAACTGCCGATAAGAGAGCTTTCCCATCCACAGCATATAAATTTCCATGTGAGAACAATAAAAGTTTGCAGCATGATCAGAACTCCAGTCTTGCTGTAATCTCTCGTGTCTCTTGTCCCTTCATTCCTCCCCAACTAAGTTTCTTGCCCACGTTGATGTGTCCCGCCGGCCGGGACAACTGACACTAACCCATACCCTACTACACTCTGACAACTAATCCTAATATGATGGAGAAAAATAACCCAAACAGAATAGAAATACAAGCAGTTCAGAGGAGGCATGGTGTATATTTGGGCTTGCCTTTTGCATGATATAGGGTAAGTGTTATAAATCTAGTTAACAACACCTACTATCTTCCTAAGCTCCTGTTTTCTTCCTGAATTCTGGCCACTCTCCAGAATAGGCTCATGGTTTTGTGTCCACGATATGTACGACCTCCAAGCTCTGTGACATGGCCATGTACTGGATAGCTGAAGGGAATGCGAGCATCTCAGAAAACTCAGATATCAGTGTGACCAGGAAAGTCTCAGTGGAGAAACCCTGCTTTGGGCCTTTTGCTAACCTATTTGCCTGTTGCCATGAATGTCAGGAAGGTCTTTGCCTCAGGCCAGCCCTTTGTGAATCCTGAAGAAAACTGTTTTCAAATCGTAATAAATGGGCATCACCTGTGGCTCTTTGCTTAAATGCTTTGGAAAGGGATGTGTCTGAATCAGCCTCTTGGCCCTGTGTGAGGTAGTGGCTTAGAGTCTCAGCACCAGTTGGATCTAAAGAAAAATCCAATGTGTGCATCCAAAACCAAAATGCAAAAAAGATCAGTCATGGTGTATGAAGTTTCTCACCTTCCTCTTTTAGGTTCCTGACCTCCATCAAGTGAGAATAGGGATCCTTTGGGACAAATGAGTTCTTTCATGCCCTGTAGAGATGATTGGGTTTTCTCATGACTCCAAATCACATGAAGAAACTATACCTGACAGTCAGTAGGCCTCAAATTGGAGAAGCAGAGCAGTATTAATGGCAGACCTATGTGATCAATCCTGGTTCACAGAAATGGTGTCCAGGCTACCCTGAGGTTAGGCAAATGAAGGGAAAGAGACCTTATTTTGGAAACTCTCTTTGGCTGTGCCATTCATGGAAACATCCAGCCAGAGGTTATGATGAATGTATATATGGAAGAAGATGAGGGCCTTGGTGGAGTGTTTTGGTTTTAATTGTGGTCATTTGTGTGGAGTTTGGAAGAGATGACTGGGTCCACCTGGGCTTGAACTCTGGTGTGATTCCCCTCAGAGACTGAGTTCAGTGACTGACCTCAGAGAAGTAATTGCTTTGGAAAGGGATGTGTCTTAATCAGCCTCTTGGTCCTGTGTGAGGCTGTGGCTTTGATTACCAGCACCGTATGGATCTAAAAATGATCCCATGTCTGCTTCCAAAACCAAAATGGCCAAAATTGCAGTCATTGTTGATGAAGTCTCTCGCCTTCCTTTGTAAGGTTCTGAAAGAATAAAAGAAATTGAAATTGAAACGTAAAGAAACAGGTTCTGTAAAGTTTCCAGGCTGCACGCAGAACCTGAAATTCCTGTGGCAGTTAAGACAATTCCCGGAACTACCCATTAGATGTGTGTTGAAATCTTCCCTGACCACCTAGTTACTTAACAACCTCTTCCCAAAAAACGTGCAGCTAAGCACATATACATCTCAGGGCTTCAACCAATCAGTTTAAATGTATACCCCTTCTCAGGGCTGACCAATCACCCCCTGCCTGAACTGTTCCCACCAATGAATGTGCAAATCATGTTTTAGAGTTGTTATTTGATTTTCCCACAGTATACGGTGATTTGCTAAAGGAAGCTAGGATGTATGTTAAGTCCCTGCCCTCTCTAAAGAATGTATATAAAATCTGCTCATGTTGTTCTTGGGGCTCTTTGTTTTTTGCTCCTCTGAATTGAGCTCTGAGCCCCAGCATGCTGGACCCCCAATAAACCCTTTGCTGTTTCATGAGAAATTCTCTTGGTGGTCTTTTCCTCCGACGTTCGGCCCACCTTTTCATCTGGAGGCCCTAGCTGAGAAATCCAGCAGTGACGAACAAAAGACCCCAATGGACTCCTTTCAGAGTAATTAAGGTGCCTCTTTCTGGTTTCAAGTTTCAGGTTAGGGCTTGGCAAAATGGCTGTCGGTGAAGAACATTAGCTCTCTGCGATGGTGGCTGACAGATGTGTCACAGAGTCACAGGCCACGTCCCTGGGGGAAACTCCAGAGGACTCGGGAAATTGAGGATTAGTAGATTCCTCAACTCGGTTATTTTTTGCTTCAGGATTCGGTTTTCCAGCCCATCAGGTTTTGCTGGCTACTCAGTTTTGTTCATTGTCAGGAACTCATGTTGAGTTTACTGTCTGTCTTTATTGTCTAACCCATCAGGTTTGGCCAGTTACTCAGTTCTAATCTTATTCCTGGACTCATGTTAAACGTTTACTGTTTGTCTTTGTCTGTGTCACGTTTGTGTATTCACTGTCCCTGTTTGAGTAACTCCCATTATGGGACATTATGGGACAAAGCACTTCCATGCCTCTGTCCCTTAACCTTGATCATTGGACTGATGTTCGCTCAAGTACCAAGAATCTTTCTTTTTCAGTAAAATGCCGGATCTGGCAGACTCTCTGTGCTTCAGAATGGCCCATCCTAGGAGTCGGATGGCCCCGAGAAGAATCCTTCCACTTCCCTCTAATCCGAAAAGTCAGAGATATTGTCTTTCACCGGGGCCACTTGGCCACCCAGATTAACAGCCATATACCCCTTCCCCCACGATCTTATCATTCCAACATTCTGCTCCTCCCCCTCTTCCCTCCATTCTGAGTCACAAGACTGGACACTCCTCTCTCTCCTTATCCTCTACCCTCGCTCCCCAACCCACAACATGTTCCAGATGATCCTCCCGCCGCTGACTCAGCCTCTCCGCCGCTAGAGGCAATTGGGCCAGACCCAAGCCCTCCAGGGGACTTCCCCGCAGCAGCAGCAGACCCTGCTCCCCTGAAGGAAGCTGGGCCACCTAAAGGAACCCGCAGGAGATAAATAATATAAAACTCGGAAGCCCCAGTGATGCTCCCTCTCTGTCCCTACGGGCCCATGAACCGACCCAACTGGGACCCCAACACCTTTGAATGTAGGTAGCATCTGTCCACTTATCGCCGTTCTCTAATAGTGGGTCTCTGAGCGGCCGCCAGAGGGCCGACTAATTTGGCCAAGGTAAGAGAGATTATCCAAGGGCCTAATGAGTCTCCTTCTATGTTTCTGGAGAGAATTATGGAAGCGTATAGGAAATATATTCCTTTTGATCCTCAGGCAGAAGACCAAAAGCCATCTGTTGCAATGGCCTTTATCGAGCAGACTGCCCTAGATATTAAGAGAAAGTTACAACGTCTAGATGGATTATAAGATATGACCTTAAGAGATTTAGTCAGAGAAGCTGAGAAAGTATATTATAAGAGAGAAACTGAGGAGGAAAGGGAATAGAGGAGAGAGAAGGAAAGGGAACAAAAGAAGGAGGAAAGAAGCAAATGGCAGAGTAAAGCATTGCCTAAGGTTCTGGTCACAGCAGCAAATAGGCCAGAAGTTAAAAAGCAGGGATACATAAAGGCATACCTGGGCCCACGCCAAAGGCTGCCGTTGGCCTCAAATCAATGTGCCCACTGTAATAAAAAAGAACACTGGGCCAAAGAGTGCCCCCAAAAGAAGCAGCCACGCCAGCCCGCCGTGCTGACTCTAGAAGAGGACTAGGAAATTCGGGGCTCAGATCCCCTCCCCCAGCTCAGAGTAACATTTGAAGTTGAGGGGAACACAGTGAACTTTGAAGTGATTACAGGAGCAGTATACTCAGCCCTTAAGACTTCACTGGCCCCCCTATCAATTAAATCGTCCCTAGTTCAAAGGGCTAATGGCAGTAGATATCAGGCTTGGACAACTAAGATGAATATGGACCTCGGAAAGGAAAAGTCCACCACTCTTTCCTAGTAATCCCAGAATGCCCGGCCCCATTGATGGGCAGGAATATGCTTACCAAACTCTGGACTAGAATAACCTTTAACCCTAATGGTCCCCAAGTGGGGGTTCTAAAGCCTGCAGTATTAACTCCCATAGTAACATCTTTGACTATGTCTGTAGAAGATGAACATCAACTCTTCGCGCCCCCTAGGACTGATCAAACAGGCAAACTACCCCAGAAATGGATAAAAGATTATCCTAATGCCTGGGCAGAAACTGCTGGGTTAGGTCTAGCCATCAACAACCTCCAATAGTAGTAGAATTAAAAGCCTCTGTGTCTCCAATTAGTGTTAAACAATATCCTCTAAGCAAAGAAGCTAAGGATGGGATAAGGCCCCATATTCATAAATACCTCTGTCTTGGGGTCCTAAGGCCCTGTCAATCAGCCTGGAACACCCCCCTGTACCAGTAAGAAAGCCAGGAACTGGGGACTACCGTCCTGTTCAAGACCTAAGAGAGATAAACAACAGAGTGCAGGACATTCACCCCACAGTACACAATCCATATAATTTGCTTAGCACTCTGAATCCAGAGCAGAAATGGTACACTGTGCTGGACTTAAAAGATGCTTACTTCTGCTCGCCTCTACATAAGGACTGTCAGTTGCTGTTAGCTTTAGAGTGGATAGACCCAGAACATGGAACATCTGGCCAACTAACCTGGACTAGACTCCCACAGGGGTTCAAAAAATCCCCCATTCTCTTTGATGAAGCCCTCCACAGAGACATCAATGACTTCAAAACTGCACACCCCGAAGTCACCCTACTCCAATAGTGGATGATCTTCTACTGGCAGCCAACACCAAGGAGACCTATGAGTCTGGGACCCAAGCACTATTATTCGAGCTTGCTCGGCTTGGATATATGGCTTCTGCCAAAAGGCCCAAACTTGTCAGCAAGAAGTAATCTTCCTGGGTTATTCTCTTAGGGGTTGCAAACAATGGCTCCCTGAGCCCAGAAAAAAAACCGTTTTGCAGATACTGCCCCCATCTAATAAGAGAAAACTCAGAGAGTTTCTTGGGACTGCCAGCTTTTGCAGGTTATGGATTCCTGGGTTCGCATCTCTGGCTGCCCCTTTATACCCGCTGATAAAGGGGGATGCCCACTTCCAATGGACCCCTGAGCACCAACAAGCTTTTGATAATGTCAAAAAAAGGTGCTGCTATCTGCTCCGGCCTTAGCACTCCCAGATGTAGAAAACCCTTCACTCTCTATAACGAGGAAAAGAAAGGAATAGCACGGGGAGTGCTCACTCAGTCTTTGGGACCTTGGAAAAAGCCAGTAGCGTATTTATCCAAAAAACTGGACCCATTGGCTAGCGGGTGGCCCCATTGCTTTAGTGCTATAGCAGCGGCAGCCCTTCTAATAAACGATGCTCATTAATTAACGTTGGGACAGAAGCTAACCATTATAGCCCCCCATGCCCTGGAGAGCATCATCTGTTAGTATCCAGAGAGGTGGCAATCAAACTCCAGAATAAACCACTACCAGAGCCTCTTGCTTGACAAAGACAGAATAACGCTGGGACCCCCTGCTCCACTCAACCCACCTACACTGCTGCCAGAAGAATCATCAGGACCCGTCACTCATGAGTGTCAACACATACTGGCAAGGAAACCAGTATACAACAAGACTTGGATCAGCCACTGCCTCGCCCTGAAGTCGTATGGTTTACGGATGGCAGCAGCTTCCTCCAAGATGGTAAGCGGCGGGCTGGAGCAGCAGCAGTTAGCAAAACTGATTTCATCTGATACTCTGGTCTCCCAGAAGGGACATCAGTCCAAAAAGCAAAACTGATTGCCCTTATGAAAGCATTGGAACTAGCAACAGGGAAAAGGGCCACCATATAAACTGATAGCCACTATGCATTTGCCACTGTTCATATGCTCGGGACTATTTACCAACAATGCGGGCTATTAACCTCTGCCGGGAAAAAAATAAAAAATAAAGATGAGATCCTCCACCTTGGTTCAGCAGTGCAGGGCCATAAGGAACTAGCTATAGTGGACTGTCCCGGGCACCAGAAGAGAAACAACCCTGTGGCAGTTGGAAACAGAAGGGCAGATGAGGAAGCTTAATTGGCAGCCCTAAACAGAGTGACTCTGTTAACTTTTTCCACACCGGGGGGAACAAAAATCAGGAGACTTGGCCGCCCCGGAACATTCGGGCAACTTATCATCTGAGGAGACAGATACAGAAATCTGGGACCCTACAGAGCCAAGTTTACAATTTCAAAAAGCCCACCTTTATGTCAAAGACGTACACCAGCTCAACCACTTAGGCTCAAAGAAGTTATAGGCACTCTTAAAGGACCGAAGAAAGGACTTATTATTGACTGACTCAAAGAGGAAAAAAATAGCTGAACAGGTGACTAGAGCTTTTCAAGTCTTCCAATTAGTTAATACTTTCCCATCCAAGATTCCTGCAGGGAAGCGCATACGAGGAACCAGACCAGGACAATTCTGGGAAGTGGACTTTTCTGAAATTAAGCCAGCAAGGTATGGACTTAAATATCTCCTAGTCTTTGTAGATACTTTTTCAGGATGGGTCGAAGCCTTCCCCATGAAGAAAGAAACAGCTCAGATGGTGGTCAAAAAGATCCTAGAAGACAGTTTTCCAAGGTTCGGCCTGCCTAAGGTAATAGGGTCTGATAACGGACCGGCATCCGTGGCCCAGGTAAGTCAGGGATTTTCCAGGACCCTGGGGATTACTTGGAAGTTATATTGTGCTTATAGACCCCAGAGCTCAGGACAGGTAGAAACGATGAATAGAACCATCAAAGAGACTTAACGAAATTAATCTTGGAGACTGGCATAAAAAATTGGACTATGCTCCTACCTCATGTACTTTTTCGTGCAAGAAATACCCCTCCGCCCCTTTGTGTAACCTCACCCCTTATGAAATTCTCTACGGTGCCCCTCCTCCATTAAGGGACCTAACCCCAACTCTGAGATTAATGATTCCTTTCACACACCCTTGCTAGACAGACTTAAAGCCCTTGAACAAACCCAGCACCCAGCGATACCTGTGGAAACAGTTGGCCACTGCTTATCATCCTGGAGACGAGGGAACTCCACATTGCTATCAAGTGGGAGACTTTGTCTACATGAGACAGTATCGGGTGTCATCCCTGGAACCCTGCTGGAAAGGACCATACCAGGTGCTGCTTATAACACCTACAGTGGTGAAAGTGGATGGGATCACTTCCTGGATCCATGCCTCCCCTCTCAATCCTGTGCCCTGTCCATACTCTGGCTGGAAACTGGAACAGACTGGTAACCCTCTCAAGTTGCATGTCTGTGGTGTGGGTAGGGCTATGGATTCTTCCCCTGACCACCAGCAGTCCTAATCCCCATCAGCCTGTTCAGCAACAATGGCAAGTTATAAATCCTACTGGGCAAGTAGTGTGGTCTATTTCACATACAGCCCCCTTATGGACTTGGTGGCCATCTCTCCACCCGGACATTTGTCAGCTTGCCATAGGCCTCTCTGACTGGGATCTCCCTGACATAGTGGACCCCACACAGATCCCACTAAAGCCCAAACCAGGGCAACATAGACCAACTTACCCCATGAATTATTGATGTCATCTCCCCAGCTCAGGTGTAAACTAGCCAGTCTTGTTTATTAAGTGTGCCCAGCTGATTTCTGAAATCGCAAACAGGCCCAAACCTGTGGAGGACTCAGTGACTTTTATTGTAGATCTTGGGGTTGTGAACACACGGGAGCTACATTGTGAAACCCAAACTCCCCAGACAGTATGATTCGGTAGGATGAAATGACATCTGGATTGATCCCAATAAATGTGCCGCTATCCAAGTGGTGTCAAAAACTTGCTGTGGAAAAAATAGTCTATGTTACCCCCTCAATATAACTTTCACTTCCAAAGGAAGGGGCTACCTCAGAACAACATGGCCTATGGGAAATACTTGGGGAATGTGATTCTATATTAATGGCCCTGGTTATGACTTTGGTCTCTGGTTCACCATCCGGCTTAAAAAGGAAGAAAATCCCACAGCAATAGGGCCCAATCCATTCAAGTCAGGAATTAAGCCTCCTAAACCTCCCATGCCTAGATCTACCAAAACCCCTCTACCATCTCATACTTCGCAGTTTCCGTCTTTGCCTACTTCCCCAGTCCAGAGTACAGCTGACTCCTCCCCCTGGGAACTAATTAAAGGAACCTTTATGGTACTGAACTCCACACAGTCAGCACTCCTTGCATTTCAGCCCAGGTATTTGACAGCTCTGTACATTATTGTGTAATGGTGCAGATACCCCCCAGGGTGCTCTATCATGATCCAGAATCCTTTGAAGGTCTACTAGGTGGACAAACAGCCCGATTTTGCCGGGAGCCAGTGTCCCTTACTCTAGCCATCCTATTGGGGCTAGGAGCTGCTGCAGGAGTGGGTACAGGAACAGCTGATATGATCCATGGGTCACAACAAATGGCCTGATTCGAAACAGCAATAAATCAAGACTTGAAGACGTTAGAGACCTCCATCACAGTTTTGCAGGAATCCTTAACCTCTCTCTCTAAAGTTGTTTTACAGAACAGGTGAGGATTAGACCTCCATTTAATAAGGGAGGGGGGCCTCTGTGCTGTACTGAGAGAAAAATGCTGTTTTTATGCTGACCATACTGGAGTTGTAAAATAATCCATGAGTAAATTGAGAAAATGCCTTGAAGAGCACCAGAGAGAAAGGGAGATTCAACAACTGTGGTTTGAGTCATGGTTTACCTTGTCCCCCTGGTTAACTACACTCCTATCAGCCTTAGCTGGACCCCTGATCATGCTTATGGTGTTGATAACTGTGGGACCTTGTTTGCTTAACCTCATAGTTTCCTTTCTCCAGGCTCAGATTGGGCAGGTAAAACTCATGGTAATCAGACAGAAATACACTTCACTGGCAGAAATAGAATGTGAGACCCCACAAAAATTATGATTCATTACTTTTAAAATTAAAAGTAGGCAGAAAAAGGAGAAATGAAAGAATTAAAGAAATTAAAATTGAAATGTAAAGAACCAGGTTTTGTAAAGTTTACAAGCTGTGCTCAGAACCTGAAATTCCTGTGTCAGTGAAGACAATTCCCGGAACTACCCATTAGATGTGTTGAAATATTTCCTGACCACCTAGTTACTTAACAACCCCTTCCCAGAAACCGTGCATCTCAGCACGTATACATCTCAGGGCTTCAACCAATCAGTTTAAATGTATACCCCTTCTCAGGGCTGACCAATCACCCCCTGCCCGAACTGTTCCCGCCAATGAATGTGCTAATCATGCTTTAGAGTTGTTATTTGATTTTCCCACAGTATATGATATTTGCTAAAGGAGGCTATGATGTATATAAAGTCCCTGCACTCTCTAAAGATTGTATATAATCTCTTCTCAAGTTGTTCTCGGGGCTCTTTGTTCTTTCCTCCTCTGAAGTGAGCTTTGAGCCCCAGCATGCTGGACCCCCAATAAACCATTTGCTGTGGCATGAGATAATAGGTGCTTGGGTTTTCTCATGTCTCCAAATCACATAAAGAATCTATACCTGACAGTCAGTAAGCCTCAAATTGGAGAAGCAGTGCAGTATTAGCGGCAGGGCTATTTGATCACTCCTGATTCAAAGGAAGGGTGTTCAGGCCACCCAATGCCCTTCTGGACTTCAAATATTACCTAGATTTCTGTTTTCATACTTATATTTCACCAGTATATTCTTGTAAATATCACAGGTTCCCAATACCATAATCCATCCTGCAGAATGATTCCTAAACCAAATCGAACCTGTTATTACCCTTAACCATTCCTCAATATAACTTAACAGAAGAACAAGGATATTGTTGGTCTTACAATACAGGAATGTAGGGGATCTTCCTCCTGCTGAGAACCTCAAAGTTCCATGCAGAAATGATCCCTGAAGAAGATGTAGACACCTATGAAAGACCTGAGAGAGCAAAAGTCAACTTCCATGTAAAACAACCTGGTCAAAATGAAGGGATGTGTCTGAAAGCCTCTCTCTTCTTAATGTAGATTAAATCGACCAAACCAGGCCTGTGTGGAGAGCTGTTCCCGGGTGCCTATGGTTGATATACCATTCTATCTTGTGAAAGTGTCACAGGAAGTATGGGCAGCCTCCATCTCATGGGACCCTTGGAAGCAACTGTTAGGAAAAAGTGGTTGCCAACCCAGTGACCTCATTCAGTTCGTGAAGGAAGTGACCTATCACACTTCCTTGGTGATGGAACTCTCTGAACTCGGGATCCAGGAAGCCAGGCACCCAGAGCCAGTCCCAGCCCCAGTCCCAGTGGTCTCATTTGTTTGGATTTACCAAGGACAGAGTCAGTCTTTCTTAGTACCTACTGAAGTGAGAATGGCCAAATGCCAGGAGAGCTCTGAAGAGGGGCCTTTTCTGAGAAAGCAGGTAGTGGCTCAACCATGGCTCCTGACAACTTCACAGAGTTGGCAAAGAAGTCCAGGTCTGAGATAGGACAGGCCATTTTGGTGGAACATAGTATGGCCCACCAGTCAGAGGACACTCAGGATACTCACAGACATACTTGGGGGAAGGAGATTCCGTTGTGGGTGTCTGTGTGAGTTTGTAGTTTTGTCTCATGTTCAGAGAATAGGTAGGAAAGGCGGTTTGTTTGTTTAGACTGGAATGTTTCTAGAAAGTCGTTTGACAACGCGAGTGTTTCTATGTCTGTGTATCCCACTGAATCCGTTTTTGTAGACATTTGAAAAGAGAATTCATCAATGGTTGTGTCCTGTCTAGTAGAAAGCTTCCCAGCATTCATCTTGCCAAATTAAAGAATAAAGAGCTGCTTGCCTTATGGATGGGCAACACCTATTATCTTCTTAAGTTCCTCTTTTCTTCCTGAATACTGGCCAGTCTCCAGAATAGCCTCATGGCATTATTTCCAAGATATGTACCACCTCCAAGCTCTGTGACATGATCATGTACTGGATAGCTGAAGGGAATGAGAGCATCTCAGAAAACTCAGATATCAGTGCGACCAGTAAAGTCTCAGTGGAGAAATACTACTTTGGACTTTTGCTTACCTATTGTTCTGTTGTCCTGAATGTCAGGAACGTGTTTGCCTCAGGCCACCCCTGTGTGAAACCTGAAGAAATCAGTTTTCAAATGGAAAAGGATGGGTGTCACCTGTGGCTCTTTGCTTAATTGCTTTGGAAATGGATGTGGCTGAATCAGCCTCTTTGCCCTCTGTGAGGCAGTGGCTTAGATTCTCAGCACCTGATGGATCTAAAGAAAGTTTCCAAGTGTTCATCCAAAACCAAAATGGCCAAAAGAGCAGTCATTGTGGATGAAGTCTCTCGCCTTCCTCTGTAAGCTTCCTGACCTCCATCAAGTGAGAATAGGGATCCGTTGGGTCAAACCAGTTCTTCAAAGCTCTGCAGAGGCTAGCCAATAGGTGCTTGGGTTTTCTCAGGACACCAATTCACATAAAGAATCTATACCAGTCAGTTGGCCTCAAACTGGAGAAGCAGAGCAGTATTAAAGAAGGGCTATTTGATCACTCTTGGTTCACAGGAATGGTGTCTAGTCCACTCTGACTTTAGGCAAATGAGGGGCAAGGGAGCTTATTTTGGACACTGTCTTGGGCTGCGCCCGTCATGGAAACCTCTAGCTAGAGGTTATTCAGAGTGTCTATGTGGAAGAAGATGAGGGCCATGTGGGAGTTTTTTGGTTTTAGTTGTGGTCAATTGTTGGTGGTTAGAAGAGAATCCTGGGTCCACCTGGGCTGGAATTCTGGTGCGATTCCCCTTAAAGACTGATTTCTGGAACTGACCTCAGAGAAGTATTGCCATTAATTGTGTTGGGATTTTAGGCGGCCATGCATGAGAGTCGCCATTGGAAACTGAGATCTAAGCCTGGGGTGGCTATTCACCAAGCACTGTCAATCTCAGCCAGGACATCACATGATTTTATTCTGAAAGACTTGGCAGCCATTGTTGAGAGTCAAAACACACATGGACCTCACATTGTAGACCTCAATGGGCGTGGCTTCATGTGGCCTTTTGGCCACTCTTTGGGAAGACTTGCCTCTGAAAATTCTCCAGAGTTTTCCTTGAAATGTGCTTCCTAAAAATTTAATGGTTCCTGAATGAATTGAAACCCACAGTTTCTCCAACTTCATCCTTGAAAAATGTCTAGATAAATACCATGAAATTTTTGAAATTTCCACGACCAGGTGGCACTGGAGAACCTTTGGATGTCCTGTTGCTGATCAAGAGTGTACCAGACAGTGCCTTCCTTGACTGGGTTTCATGAAAATGGTGTAGAACAGAGCTGCCAGTATGGTGGAGCCTGCTGAGTAGTGGGCCCAGAGCTGTGGTGTGCAGTTGTGTGATAAAACATCTGTGGTGGTGTCATGTGGATCTTACTTTGGCTTCCAAATGCTTGTGACTGACATGGTGCAGCCAGCATACCTTTGTATATTAAGCCATCTTGTTAGATGGAGAGTTTTCAGGGCAATGTTCAGAATCAAGTTGCTATGGTCAAGGGGGCAAGCAATGTGGCGTAGAAGCCTGGTTGGTGCATTCTCCTGCAGACCCTTACACACCACACGTGACAGAACTCCCTCCAGCACTGTGTCCCAGTGGAACTCCTTGTATTTTGTGAAGCAAATACCAAACTCCCAGTGCAGCAACAAGAAACACAACAAAATTGGAGAATGACCAAATGGCTTCACAGTCTACACGGAAAGATTCTTAGACCCCAGTGGCCACAGTAAACCCACAAAGAGAGAATTCAGCACTGCTACCTCATGTTCATTGGAAAATAAGAAACCATGTCCTCCATGTAACAGATGCATACACAGCTTTGATGGTCTCACTAAAAAGGAAGCTAAAGCTCCTGAAAACAACATATATTTCAAGTGTACAACCTCAAAGACAGTTTCCCAGATGTCTTGAGGCCTGCACACTTCCATGTTTGTGGAGTTTTTACAGTCTCCATTACTTTTGGAAACTCCTATACCACCTCCAGTGTTGTGAACTCCAGAGCATTTTCCATTCCAGATATGTATTCCTAGATTTTCTAACTCTTCTCCTCTAATTGTATCTTACTTGGGGCTAAGGTAATGTCAAGGCATTGTTCTGGATGAGAGTGGGAAGATTTTTTTCTAGCACATATTTGCATACACATTGGATTCATTTTCCAATTATTCATTGAAAATACTGAATCCCTCATAGTAACCCACTCCCTACTAGACTCTGACTACAAATCCTATTATGATGGATAAAAATAGACCAAACCAAATTGAAATACAAGTAGTTCAGAGGATGCAAGGTTAACATTTGGACGTTCCTTTTGCATTATATATGGTAGGAGTTTTAAATCTAGTCATTTTTTTGTTGAAACACTTCTCCATGTGTTTTTAAAGTTAACAAATATGTGAATTCATGTCTCCATTTCTCTGTAGCCTATTCAGCACATATATTTTTATATTCACATATAGAATCCTACCTGGTACCACACGTACATTCTTGTGAGGTGGCTCACTTGGCAGATACAAATTGTGAGAAGAGATCACTCCTGTTAAACACTGTTGAAACTGAAAATTCAACCTATGAGTGAGTATCCTAGCTGAACAACATTATACATAAATTCATGTTCAGTAAAATGAATATTTTTAGATCTGTGGATGATATATATTTCATGGTGAATTTCATTTGGCTTGTATATTAATACTTTTTAATTTCTGTGTGTGTATTTTAATATATATATATATATATATATATATATATATATATATATATATATATATATACACTCTCCAGAGTTTTCAAAATATGAAATAAATGTATCTTATTATGTACTCCCTAAATTCATTAATATTTAAGTGCGTATTTATAATCAACTTTTCATAAGATTATTCTAAGACATATTCATCCTCCTGAAATACGTATTTGTTTCCTAGTACTGAAAACTAAGTTAAGTGAATTGTGCATACATATCCTAATATTTTTACACTAATTGACCCAGGTTAATATAAATGCAAGTAGATTTCTATAGGACATGATGTGTATTTTGACATTCATTTTTTTTCAACACTTGTACATTACTATTTCCTCAGTTTATGCACATCATAAGATATATATTTCATCCACAAGTTCACAAATTTAAAGGCTTTTGTTTCACTTTCAATCACTTCCTGCTTCAGAACACATGTATTCCTCCAGGTTACATGACTGGTCTTTTCATGAGACTTCTTTCCAAACACATTATTTTCGATTTCCACAATTACTTTTGAAGCAAAACTCACACATTCTTCATGATAAACCATAACCCTAATATTACCATTAGATGTATTACTGGTTTGAATGAATGGATATATATCAATATAAGGTTTCCTGTATATTTTCAGATATCAATTTGAACCATTATTTAAGTTGGAACCAGTTATATTATTTATTCACAGTATGGTCTATTCATGCATTATTTCTATATTCATAGACACAGTGTACACCTATTTGTATTCAAAATACTAATTTACACGTCTTCAAAATACTGTTCCTAGAAACGGTGAAAGAAATACTCATGTCACCTGATCTACATATACATTTTATCACAGTAATATTCTGGAAACAAAAAGCAAATGTCACACTTATGATTGTACTAAAGCCTAAATGGAAATTGAACATGGATTACTAAAATCATCCATGTCCAGTTTGCCTATTGCTCTCAAATGTGGATCCTATTGGTGACTACATATTTGTTTCTTCCTAAGATTATATATTCAACCTCAAACCTGTTGAAAATGTCTAATCCTATTACTCAAATTATACTTTGCCTGATTTCCTAATGTCTCTATTGATATATATTTTCCCCAGTTCATCATTGTGACTGCCTCTTAACATGTGCTGACATTTACATTCACTCTCTACATGAAACCCTATTGCTAAAGACCATTTTGTCCAAATCCTATACTCACTCATCTTTCTAAAACTACCGTCTATCTTTCTAATCCTACCGACTATCCCTTTTTGACTGCATGTTCTCTTCGACATTCAATCATCCAAGGTACAATATCCTATACCATTGTATATTGATTTATCTGAGACATCTGTGCAGAAATTAATTCAAAGCTAAGTATCCCAATCAAGGGCCCAATGCCCTTCTGGGCATCAAATCTTACCTAGATTTCTGTTTTCATACCTATATTTCAACTGTATATTTTGTAAATATCACATGTTCCCATAACCATTATTCATCCTGCAGAATTATTCCTAACCCAATCGAACATGTTGTTAACCCTAACCATACACTGTTCCCTCAATCTAACTTTACAGAAGATCAGGGAGAGAGTTGGTCTTCCAATACTGGATTGTAGGGTATCTTCCACCTGATGAGAACCTCAAAGGTCCATGCAGAAATGATACATGGAGAAGAAGGCAGCTATGAAGGACCTGAGAGAGCAAAAGTCATTTTCAATGTTAAACAACCGGGTCAGGATGAAGAGATGTATCTGAATCAGCCTTTCTCTTCTTAATATAGAGAAGATGGACCAAACCAGGCCTGTGAGAAGAGCTGTTCCTGGGTGCCTATTGTTGATATACCATTCTAACTTGTGAAACTGTCACAGAAAGTAGGGGCAGTCTCCATCTCCTGGGACCCTTAGAAGCAAATATCAGTACACACTTCCTTGGTGATGGAACACTCTGAACTTGGGATCCAGGAAGCCAGGCACCCAGAGTAAGTCCCAGTCCCAGTCCCAGTGGTCTCAATTGTTTGGATTTACCAAGGACAGAGTCAGTCTTTGTTGGTACCTACTGAAGTGATAATGGCCAAATGTCAGGAGACCTCTGAAGAGGAGCCTTTTCTGAGAAAGCAGGTAGTGGCTCAACCATGGCTCCGGACAACTTCACAGAGTTGGCGAAGGAGACCAGATCTGAGACAGAACAGGCCATTTTGGGGGAACATAGTATGGATCACCAGTCAGAGGACACTCAATATATTCACCAACATACTTGGGGGAAGGAGGTGCCCTTGTGGGTGTTGGTGTGAGTTTGTGGTTTTGTCTCTTTTCTGAGAATAGGTAGGAAAGACTGTTTGTTTGTTTGGACTGGAATGTTTCTAAAAAGTCGTTTGACAACGCGAGTGTTTCTATGTCTGTGCATTCCACTGTATCTGTGGTTGTAGACATTTGAAAAGCCAATGCATCAATGGTTGTCTCCTGTCTAGTAGAAAGCTTCCCAACATTCATACTGCACAATTTAAGAATGGAGAGAGGCTTGCCTTATGGATGGGCAACACCTACTATCTTCCTAAGTTCTTGTTTTCTTCCTGAATACTGGCCACTCTCCAGAATAGCCTCATGGTTTGGTTTCCAAGATATGTACCACCTCCAAGCTCTGTGACATGGCCATGTACTGGATAGCTGAAGAGAATAGAAGCATCTCAGAAAACTCACATATCAGTGTGACCATTAAAGTCTCAGTGGAAAAACACTGCACTGGGCCTTTTGCTTACCTATTGTTCTGTTTTCCTAAATGTCAGGAAGATCTTTGCCTCAGGAAACCCCTTTGTGAAGCCAGAAAAAAAGAGTTTTCAAATGGAAATGAATGGGCATCACCTGTGGCTCTTTGCTTAATTGCTTTGGAAAGAGATGTGGCTGAATCATCCTCTTTGCCCTGTGTGAGGCAGCGGCTTAGATTCTCAGCACCTGATGGATCTAAAGAAAGTTTCCAAGTGTGCATGCAAAACGAAAATGGCCAAAAGAGCAGTCATTGTGGATGAAGTCTCTCGCCTTCCTCTGTAAGCTTCCTGACCTCCATCACGTGAGAATAGGGATCCTTTGTGTCAAATCAGTTCTTCAAAGCCCTACAGAGGCTAGCACATAAGGGCTTGTGTTTTCTCATGACACCAATTCACATAAAGAATATATACCAGACAGTCAGTAGGCCTCAAATTAGAGAAGCAGAGCAGTATTAAGAGCAGGACTATTTGATCACTATTGGTTCACAGGAAGGGAGTCCAGGCCACCCTGACTTTAGGCAAATGAGGGGCAAGGGAGTTCATTTGGAAAACTGTCTTGGGCTGTGCCCCTCATGGAAACCTCCAGCCAGAGGTTATGAAGAGTGTCTATGTGGAAGAAGATGAGGGCCATTTGGGAGTGTTTTGGTTTTAATTGTGGTCATTTGTTTGGTGGTTGGAAGAGATGCCTAGGTCCACCTGGGCTTGAACTCTGGTGTGATTCCCCTTACAGATTAAGTTCAGGAACTGACCTCAGAGAAGTATTGCCATGAATTGTGTTGGGATTTTAGGAGACCACGCATGAGAGTTGCCTTTGGATACTGAGATCAATGCCCAGGGTGGCTTTCCACAGAGCATTGTCAATCTCTGCCAGGGCATCACAATATTTTATACTGAAAGACTTGGCAGCCATCGTTGACAGTCAAAACACACATGGGCCTCACATTGTAGACCTCAATGGGCCTGGCTTCATGTGTCTTTTTGGCCACTCTTTGGGAAGCCTTGCCTCTGAGAATTCTCCAGAGTTTCCTTGAAATGTGCTTCCTCAAACATTAATGGTTCCTGAATGAATTGAAACCCACAATTTCTCCAACTTCATTCTTGAAAAATGGCTAGATAAATACCATGAAATTTTTGAAATTTTCATGACCAGGTGGCACTGGAGAACCTTTCAATGTCCTCTTGCTGATGAAGTGTGTACCAGACAGTGCCTTGATTGACTAGGTTTCATGAAAATGATGTAGAACAGAGATACCAGTATGTTGGAGCCTGCTGAGTAGTGGGCCCAGAGCTGTGGTGTGCAGGTGTGTGATAAAACATCTGTGGTCGGGCCATGTGTATCTGCCATTGACGTCCAAATGGCTTGTGGCTGACATTGTTCAGCCAGGAATCACTTATATGTCTGATAACTCTCCATATAAGGCATCTTGTTATATGGAGATGTTTCAGGACAATGTTCAGAATCAGGTGCAATGGTCAAGGGGACAAGCTATGTGGGATAGAAGCCTGGTTGATGCATTCTCCTGCAGACCCTGACCCATCTCATGTGAAAGAACTCCCTCCAGCACTGTGTCCCAGCTGAATTCCTTGTATTTCGTGAAGCAAATAACAAATTCCCAGTGCAGCAGCAAGAAACACCACGAAAAGTGGAGGATGACCAAATTGCTTCACAGTCCACACGGGGAGTCACTTAGCCTTCAGTGGCGACAGTTTACCTACAAAGAGTGAATTCAGCACTGCTGCCTCATGTCCTTTGAAAAACAAGAAACCATGTCCTCCAGGTCACATAGATGCAGATCCAGCTTTGATGGTCTCATTAGAAAGAAAGCTAAAGCTCCTGACAACAACATATATGTCAAGTGCCCATCGTCAGAGGCAGTTTCTAAGGAAGTCTTCAGGCTGGCAGAGCTCCTTTTTTGATAGCATTTACCTATTAGACCAGGATGCAAGAAAAGACCACTGACTCCAATTAAAATCAAGTTAAAGCAAGCTTATATTTTCCACTGCCCTGGTGGCCTCTCCCTCCCAAAAGAGTGGGAACAAGACAGCCACCCAAATTTCCTACAGCCCATGTTTATAACCCAGAATTTTACACTACAGGGAGGTTAAAATATCAGTACTTTGACAAGCATCAAACTAATCGTAGTTTATATATATATATATATATATATATATATATATATATATATATATATATATATATTTGCTGGCCCCAACATCAGAATTTATGAAGACCATTAGAGCCTCAGAGAGGGTCATTGTCTGGCCAGGGAAGGCCAGTATTTATGAGGTGTCAATAAAGTTTCATAGAGGGCTGTTCCTGGTCAAAGAGCCAGGCATGGGTGAGTTCAAGGCCACGGGCAGGCATTGCAAGCAGGTTCAGAATTTGGTGTAATTTATAGTTAAGCCAAAATTTTCTTTTCATGGCTTTGTGGCAAGATGGATCCCAATTTTAATAAAAGATCAGGTTGGGTCTATCATTCCCCCCTTTTCTAATGTGTCCCTTTCAAATCTTTGATAGGGTAGGGGAAGAGCACTGAGGGAATTTTAATACCTCACGTAACAGTCTCCATATTTTTTGAACTCACACAAAACCAGTCTCCCTGATTTTACCTGACTTAATTAATTACTTAAAATGAAAGTCTATTTATTTTTGGCTCCATTGTTGTAAGAAGAGTGGCGTCACTCATTTTGGCTTCTTCTGAGCTGAGAGAGGGTGACATGAGAGGGCACAGCATGAGGGACATGAGTTGCCTTTTAGAAGTCAGTTCGGTTTGAAGTCTGGTTGTGGTAGAACAGTTTGTAAAGTCATCTGGGGATGGGTTCTTCTATGAGAGAAACAAAAACCATGAGTACTGAATAAATGTTGCAGCTGCTGAAACAAGTCACTGTATAGATGTCCCCTCATCTGTCTTCAATATCCCCAGTTATCAGGACTTTCAACTTAATATTTAACTTTTAGTGTCACAGTTGTCCCACCCCATAAGATACAGTTTAATAATTTAATGTCATCTGATCTTGCAAATTCCTTTTACTAGTATGACCTCTGTGTGTAATACAGAAACCTTTAATTCTGTTAGTCAGGGCTGGATAATCATACTAGCAAACACCAAGCCTACCTGTGTAGGTTAGGAATATCTGTAGGCCTTAAACAAAAAACTTCTGCCTCTGGTAGCTCCTCTTGATAGTCTCTTTTTATTCTCATCAGGCATTCCTCTCTGAGAATCCTTCTTTGTAGCCTCCAGTCTTACTTATTTTGGGAGGCTACCATAAAGTGTATACGTTAAAATATTATTATAACTATTATTATTTAAAATGCCCAGGAATGGCTGTATTTTGGGTTTATCTGTCTTTGCTAAGAGTTTAAGATGAAGCAGTAAAACTGACTTTTGTTTCTATCTATTGTTAACAGTCAGCTGAGATTTTATGGGAGTCATTTCTGGGGAAACTTGAGAGCAGCTTCTCAGTTCTGCTAGTGCCATTTGCGCTAGGTGATTCCAGGTCTTGCTTGACCATGTGGCTTCTCTCAGAAGCATCAGGAATATCTCCCTTCTCTGATGACTCTCTTCTTCGTAGAAAATGCACTGATTGGCTTTCTGTTCTCCAGTGGCCTCATTAATCTTCCTGATCAGGAGTTTATGTGGCTGAGAGTTGCAAAGTTCTTTAGAGAAGTCTCCTGTTCCCTGGATACAAACTGACTCAGAGGTCAAGAGGCAAAATTTGTTTTATTGTCCCTTTTCATTTAAATTAAATTTTAAATCCTAATCTTAAACATCCAGCAAATAAATTTTAACAGCCTTATATTAAGAGTACTGTGCTTTAATGTCTATAATTTAAAATTATTTATCTTTTTATTATTTGGGATCTGTATTTTTCTGTCTTGTAGGTGATGCCTTATTATCTTAAATTAACCAATGTTGTGTTCAAAAGCAACTCTTTTGTAAAACACTAACAGGGAATCTTTAGTTAACTTATAAGGAAATTACAAAATAAAATTAACAAGAGTAAAAATACTTAGTTCGTGTAATAGCTACCCTGAATTTTTGGCTGAGTTATAAATTATATCCCCTTTTTGAGATCCTAGTAATCTTGACAGAAAAAAAAAAAAAAAAACTTCTGAACGTAACTTTAAATTAAATAACATCCGACCTACTGCTTTCGTAGTTATTCTCACATGTTGTAAGATGAGACACAGAGCCTTATCTCAGGTAAGGCAGGGCTCTATATAAATCTTAAGTCTTTTAGTTCTAAAGCTGATCTTTTTTTTTTAAATATCATCTTACACAGTTTACATAAATTGTTTGAGGTCACATGAACATTAGCTAACACCATATGATATCACATTTAAAACATGAATTAAAGAAAGGCTGAAAGTTTTTAACCTTTACATAGATTAGGCGCTCATTAACTTAAAAATATATTAAAATTTTTCCCCAATGTAAAAAGTAACATAAAACTTTACATATCTTATTGATAACAAGTAAATAAATCCCCAATATATATATATTTTTTTTTACCATACAACTTCAGAACACCAGCTTGATGTAATGCTCTTTTAAAGTTTCTACCTTACAGACTTGTATACCTGGAAGATATGAGCACATTAATAGCATCACAATGACATTGATGTTTTTACATTAACCAAATTTAGCTTTTAAAGAAATTCCAGTACAGTGCTCTAAAATAACAGTTCTTATTTAATCAGTTGTTTAATTTTTATGGTTGCTTGCTCTAGAAAAATAAAAATAAACACAACGTTATGGGTAAACTTTTGTTTTCAGAAATTTGTGTCGCTTTATCACATGACTGATTTTTACAATCTTATACAGACTTTAGAACAAACTTATACAGACCTTACTAAATCAATCAGATATCTAACAAAAGTACTCATGAATGAGTAATCCCATATCAAATTTACTTCACTTATTTATCAAAATATTAGAGAAATGTATTGAACAGTGTAAACCATTTTTTTGTTAAAGGAAAAGTCCTAGAACCAAGGCATATTAGACATTTTATAGACATTAATATTTTATTAGATTTTTGAGCAGCTAGAAAAACTTGTAAGCTTAAATTTAAAGACATTTATTGTTATTTGTTTATCCAAATTTAAAGTGAACCATTTAACTCACGTGAATTAAAGATCTTCGAATCCACTTTTTAAAATTTGTTTTTATGAGTGCTTTTTTTTAATGATCGCTCCTTATATATGTTAATTTGTATATCATATATATGATATACGAACATATGGATATATGGACATACAACACATAACAAAAGTGTGCACAAATAATAATAGTAAGGCCTTGTAGCTTTTCACAGGTGAAATCTCCATTGTAATGTTTCAGAACTCCACTGTTGGTCAAAGATAGAACTGATGAGAAAAATATTAACCTAGTTCTCTAGGATCAAAATAATGAGCTCAAAAAAAATACAGAATCTAAGGAAAAAAATGAGAGTCCTAGAAAAAATGACTGGCCAGTAATTAGTAAATACCATACGATTTACCTTTTTTTTTTTTCCCACTTAGACATCAGATCAGTCTCCTACTGAGCTTGCAGGCTTCTTTCATTTACATTTCAACATAAGTCCTGGCTGAGTTCTGGAAGGAGCTGGACAAAACTGCTATTCTGAGCGGACACCTCAGGCCTAAGGCACTTTAACCATAATTTTCAGGTGAGGATGTTGAAAATTATGATACAATTTTAAGATACAATTCAAAATTTTATACCTTAACATCTTGTTTTGTCAACAGATACCATACTATGATTTACTATCCTTGTCCAAATTAATGCACTGACACACTGTGACATTTTCCCAGGCTACCCAATTAAAAATTGGTGAAAAAAAAAGACTAAATGATTGGGAAGTTACTTGCCAACTTGGAAGTAGAATTCTTTAGTTTTCCATTTTAAGTATTTAAGTTCTCTGGCATGAATTATCTGAAATCATAAACTAAAAAATTACCTAAACCCGACTTTTAACTGCAAGATTGAGCAATGCTACAAAAACCCATCCAGATACCATATTGTTACAATAAAACATCATCATTTAGACACACATTCAGCTAAGATCATTCCCAAGAAACAATTTATAATATCAACACATTATTGCACATGTCTTAAATGGCCAGAAACAAAGACAAAAGACAGACAGAAAGGAGCTCCAGACTATGGCTGACAGGACAGAAGCCTTTAAAACAGCAGATAAGAGAAAAATCTCTTACACCAGTGGCATGATAGATGTCCCCACAAGGGCATCAGATGTTTTCACAGAGGGGCAACCTGAAATGTAATATCAAAGGTCTCCATGGTGACTTTACTGCATTTAGTGTCTCCTTTTTCTTTTTCTCTTTTTTAAGAAAACAGAGGTGGCATAATACTTACAGTGCAGGTAAGGAAGGAGGGAATTTACTGAAGCAACAGGACTTCGGCAGCTGCTGGGAGTCCGTCAGTCCCGTCTTTTACTTACAGGATTAGCTCCTCTGGTTTGGTTCCACCCCAAGCACGCTGAATCTCCTAACATTTCAGTAGTCAGCTCCCAAAAATTCCAGGGTCGGGGGGGTATCAAAATTCGTAACTTAAATTTCGGTTCTGGACCTTGAAGCCAATTAATACCAATTTAATATACGGACAGGGTTTGAGAAAAAGTAAAAGGGAGGTTTACTGCTTTGCTAACAAAGGATAAAAACAGGGGACTCTGTCCAAATTTGTGACTCTCTTGATCTGGAGGGACAAGGGGTTTTAAAGGAGCTTCACTTGTTAACCTGGGAGATACTCAGTTATTAGGTCTCCAGCAGGCATTGCCCTCTGCAGTGGGTGTGCTCCAGACAGCCAGCTAGGGGCTTCTCTCATCCTGCTTCACAAAGGGGGGTATAGTGCATCACATTTCTTTAAAACACAGTCCAAAGGGGTGACAGGCTTACATGCTTTATTACCCATTTTCACGTCCAATATCCTTAAGTTTTTACCACAGAAATCACACAACAAAACGCACAAAAACAAACAAATAAAAAACATTTAGAACACAGAACAAAACACACAAAAAAAACAGAAACTCGGCGAATAAACAGAAAACCAGAGGAGCAATGCAGCGTCTTGCTAAAGCTCCTGGGTAGGAGCTCCTGCGTGCCAGTCGGCACCTCTCTACACTTTCAGAGGTATTCCCTACAGAAAAGAACAGAGGAAAGAAGGATTCCTATTACTGTCCCGGACAGGAGTATATGTGAGCCTTCCCAGGCCACCTCTCTGTCATCAGAAGAGTACTCCCTTAACTGGATATCAGATGTTATAAAGGCGCCTCTTACCTATTAAGGCCTCCTCCACCAGGTGCTTGATAATAGTTTTAGTGCGATGGTTCACTGCAGTGATCCACGGACTGAAGGCTCATTCCAAGGCCTTGGAACTTGGCTCTCCAGCCTGGAGTCCTGGAGGATAGGCCAGCTTCAGAATTTCCAGCAGTCTGGCTTTGTGATCTGGTCGGGTCATGTTGCTGGGGAACTCCAAAATGTTAGTCCAGGACACAAGAAAAGACCACTGACTCCAATTAAAATCAAATTAAGGCAAGCTTAATATTTCAAGCAGCCGGGCTGCCTCTCCCTCTCAAAATGGGGGGAACAAGACAGCAACCCCACCTTTCCTACAGCCCAGCTTTATAGCCCAGAAAGTTACACAAAAGGGGGGTTACAGAAAACAGAACTTTGACAAGCATCACACTAATTGTAGTTTACATTTGTTTTTTCTGGCCCCAGCATCAGAAATTATGAGGACCATTAGAGCCTCAGAGAGGGTCATTGTCTGGCCAGGGAAGGCGAATATTTATGAGGTGTCATTAAAGTTTCAGAGAGGGCCATTATCTGGTCAGAGAGCCAGGCATGGGTGAGTTCAAAACATGGTCAGGCATTCTAAGCAGGTTCAGAATTTGCAGTAATTTATAGTAAAGCAAAAATTATCTTTTCATGGCTTTGTGGCAAGATGGCTCACAATTTTAATGAAAGATCATGTTGGGTGATCAACCCTGTCCCCTACTTTTGGAAAATCCTCTACCACCTCCAAGGTTGTGAACTCCTGAGCATTTTCCATTCCAGATCTGTATTCACAGAATTTCTAACTCTTCTTCTCTAATTGCGTCTTACTTGGGGCGAAGTTAATGTCAAGCCATTGTTCTGGATGAGAGTGGGAAGATTTTTGTGTAGCACATATTTACATACACATTCGATTCATTTTTCAATTTTCTATTTGAAATACTGAAGCCCTGAAACTAACACATACCATACTATACTCTGACTAATAATTCTAATATGATGGTGAAAAATAACCCAAACAGAATAGAAATACAAGCAGTTCAGAGGAGGCATGGTGTATTGTTACAATTGCCTTTTGCATTATATAGTGTAGGAGTTATAAATCTAGTCATTTTTTTGTTGAAATAGTTCTACATGTGTTTTTAAAATTAACAAATATGTGAATTCCTGTCTCCCTTTCTCTGTAGCCAATTCAGCACATGTATTTTTATATGCACATATAGAATTCTACCTGGTACCACACGTACATACTTGTGAGGTAACTGAATTGGCAGATGCAAATTGTGAGAAAGGATAACTCCTCCTAAATGCTGTTGGAACTGAAAATTCAACCTATGGGTGAGCTTCCTAGTTGAATAACATTATACATTAATCCATGTTCAGTAAAATGAATATTTTTCGATCTGTGGATTATATATATTTCATGATGAATTTCGATTGGCATATATATTGCTACTTTTTTTCTTTTATTGGTTGCTCAAAACATTAAAAATCTCTTGACATACAATATTTCATACATTAGATTCAAGTGGCTTATGAACTCCCATTTTTAGCCCAAATAGAGATTACAGAATCACATCGATTACACATCCACATTTTTACATAATGCCCTATTAGCTACTGTTGTATTCTGCTACCTTTCCTATACTCTACTATCTCCCCTCCCCTTCTTTCCGATCTTCTCTTTTTTCCCCATCTACTGTAATTTATTTCACTCCATGTTTATTTTCCCATTCCACTCACAACAATATGTAATTTTGTGTAACAATGAGGGTCTCCCTCCATTACCATGCAATTTCCCTTTTCTCTCACTTACCCTCCCACCTCATGTCTCTGTTTAAAGTTAATCTTTTCTTCCTGCTATTGCTCCCTGCTCTGTTCTTAGTTGCTCTCATTATATCAAAGAAGACATTTGGTATTTATTTTTTAGGGATTGGCTATCTTCACTAAGCATAATCTGCTCCAGTGCCATCCATTTTTCTGTAAATTTTATGATTTTGTCATTTGTTAGTGCTGCGTAATACTCCATAGTGTATAAATGCCACATTTTTTTTATCCATTCATCTATTGAAGGGCATCTGGGTTGGATCCACAGTGTATAAATTGTGAATTGTACTGCTATGAAAATCCATGTGGTAGTATCCCTGTATTACTCTCTTTTAAGGTCTTCAGGGAATAGTCAGAGAAGGGCAATAGCTGAGTCAAATTGTGGTTCCATTCACAGCTTTCCCAGGAATCTCCATACTGCTTTCCAAATTGGCCACACCAGTTTACAGTCCCACCAGCAACGTACAAGAGTATCTTTTACCCCACATCCTTGCCAGCATTTGTTGTTGTTTGACTTCATAATGGCTACCAATTTACTGGAGTGAGATGGTATCTTAGGGTGATTTTGATTTGAATTTCTCTGACTGCTAGAAATGGTGAGCATTTTATTATGTACTTGATGAATGACTGTATGTCCTCCTCTGAGAAGTGTCTGTTCAAGTCCTTGACCCATTTGTTTATTGGGTTATTTGTTATCTTATTGTCTAATTTTTTGAGTTCTTTGTATATTCTGGATATTAGGCCTCTATCTGAAGTGTGAGGAGTAAAAATTTGTTCCCATGATGTATGCTCCTTATTTACCTCTCTTATTCTTTCTCTTGCTGATAAAAAACTTTTCAGTTTAAGTAGTCCCATTTGTTGATTCTTGTTATTAACTCTTGTGCTATGGATGTCATATAAAGGAATTTGGAGCCCGACCCCATAATATGTAGATCAGAGCCAACTTTTTCTTCTATCAGACACAGAGTCTTTGATTTGATATCGAGCACCTTGATCCACTATGAGTTAACTTTTGTGCATGGCGAGAGAAAGGAATTCAGTTTCATTTTGTTGCACATGGATTTCCATTTTTCCCAACACCATTTGTTGAAGATACTATATTTCCTCCATTGCATGCTTTTAGCTCCTTTATCAAATATAAAATAGTTGTAGCTTTTTGGATTAATCTCTGTGTCCTCCATTCTGTACCATTGGTCCACCCGCCTGTTTTGGTACCAGTACCATGCTGGTTTTTTTTTACTTAATTTTATTGTAGGTTGTTCAAAACATTTCATAGTTCTTGATATATCATATTTCACACTTTGATTCAAGTGGGATATGAGCTCCCATTTTTACCCCATATACAGATTGCAGAATCACATCAATTGCACAACCATTGATTTACATATTGCCATTCTGGTGACTGTTGTATTCTGTTGCCTTTCCTATCCTCTACTATCCCCCCTCCCCCCTCCCCTCCCCTCTTCTCTCTCTACCTCCTCTACTGTAATTCATTTCTCCCCCTTATATTTTTCCTTCTTTCCCCTCATTTCCTCTTGTATGTAATTTTGTATACCCCTGAGGGTCTCCTTCCATTTACATGCAATTTTCCTTCTCTCTCCCTTTCCCTCCCACCTCTCATCCCTGTTTAATGCTAATCTTCTTCTCATGCTCTTCGTCCCTACTCTGTTCTTAGTTACTCTCCTTATATCAAAGAAGATATTTGGCATTTGTTTTTAAGGGATTGGCTAGCTTCACTTAGCATAACCTGCTCTAATGCCATCCATTTCCCTCCAAATTCTATGATTTTGTCATTTCTTAATGCAGAGTAATATTCCATTGTGTATAAATGCCACATTTTTTTATCCATTCTTTTATTGAAGGACATCTATGTTGGTTCCACAGTCTTGCTATTGTGAATTGTGCTGCTATGAACATGGATGTAGCAGTGGCCCTATAGTGTGCTCTTTTTAGGTCTTTAGGGAATAGACCGAGAAGGGGAATAGCTGGATCAAATGGTGGTTCCATCCCGAGCTTTCCAAGAAATCTCCATACTGATTTCCAAATTGGGCGCACCAATTTGCAGTCCCACCAGTAATGTACAAGAGTACACTTTTCCCGACATCCTCGCCAGCACTTGTTGGTGTTTGACTTCCTAAAGGCTGCCAATCTTACTGTAGTGAGATGGTATCTTAGGGTGGTTTTTATTTGCATTTCTCTGACTGCTAGAGATGATGAGCATTTTTTCATATACTTCTTGATTGATTGTATGTCCTCCTCTGAGAAATTTCTGTTCAGGTCCTTGGCCCATTTGTTGATTGGGTTATTTGTTATCTCATTGTCTAATTTTTTTAGTTCTTTGTATATTCTGGATATTAGGGCTCTGTCTGAAGTGTGAGGAGTAACGATTTGTTCCCAGGACGTAGGCTACCTATTTCCCTCTCTTATTGTTTCTTTTGCTGAGAAAATAACTTTTTAGTTTGAGTAAGTCCCATTTGTTGGTTCTAGTTATTAACTGTTGTGCTATGGGTGTCCTATTTAGGAATTTGGATCCCGACCCCACAGTATGTAGATCATAGCCAACTTTTTCTTCTATCAGACGCCATGTCTCTGATTTGATATCAAGTTCCTTGATCCACTTTGAGTTAACTTTTGTGCATGGTGAGAGAAAGGGATTCAGTTTCATTTTGTTGCATATGGATTTCCAGTTTTCCCAACACCATTTGTTGAAGATGCTAGCCTTCTTCCATTGCATGCTTTTAGCCCCTTTATCGAATATAAGATAGTTGTAGTTTTGTGGACTGGTTTCTGTGTCCTCTATTCTGTACCATTGGTCCACCCGCCTGTTTTGGTACCAGTACCATGCTGTTTTTGTTTCTATTGCTCTGTAGTATAGTTTGAAGTCTGGTATAGCTATACCGACTGATTCACACTTCCTGCTTAGCAATGTTTTTGCTATTCTGGGTCTTTTATTTTTCCATATGAATTTCATGATTGCTTTCTCTATTTCTACAAGAAATGCCATTGGGATTTTGATTGGCATTGCATTAAACCTATTGAGAACTTTTGTTAATATCGCCATTTTGATGATGTTAATTCTACCTATCCATGAACAGGGTATATTTTTCCATCTTTTAAGATCTTCTTCAATTCTCTCTTTAGGGTTCTGTAGTATTCATTGTATAAGTCTTACACCTCTTTTGTTAGGTTGATTCCCAAGTACTTTATTTTTTCTGAGGATATTGTGAATGGGGTGGTTGTCCTCATATATATTTTAGAGGATTTGTCGCTGATATACAGGAATGCCTTTGATTTATGCGTGTTGATTTTATATCCTGCCACTTTGCTGAATTCATTTATTAGCTCTAATAGTTTCTTTGTAGACCCTTTTGGGTCTGCTAGGTATAGAATCATGTCATCTGCAAATAGTGATAATTTGAGTTCTTCTTTTCCTATTTTTATGCCTTTAATTTCTTTTGTCTGTCTAATTGCCCTGGCCAGTGATTCGAGAACTATGTTGAACAGAAGTGGTGAGAGAGGGCATGCCTGTCTTGTACCAGATTTTAGAGGGAATGCCTTCAGTTTTTCTCCATTCAGAATGATGCTAGGCTGAGGCTTAGCATAGATTTCTTTTACAATATTGAGGTATGTTCCTGTTATCCCTAGTTTTTCTAGAGTTTTGAACATAAAGGGATGCTGTACTTTGTCGAATGCTTTTTCCGCATCTATCGAGATGATCATATGGTTCTTATATTTAAGCCTATTGATGTGGTGAATAACATTTATTGATTTTCGTATATTGAACCAACCTTGCATCCCAGGGATAAATCCTACCTGATCATGGTGCACAATTTTTTTGATATGTTTTTGTATCCGGTTCGCGAGAAGTTTATTGAGCATTTTTGCATCTAGGTTCATTAGAGATATTGGTCTGTAGTTTTCTTTCTTTGGAGTGTCTTTGTCTGGTTTAGGAATCAGGGTGATGTTGGACTCATAGAATGAATTTGGAAGTTCTCCCTGTTTTTCATTTTCCTGAAATAGCTTGAAAAGTATTGGTATTAGTTCCTCTTTAAAGGTTTCGTAAAACTCTGCTGTATACTCATCCGGTCCTGGGCTTTTCTTAGTTGGTAGTCTTTTGATGGTTTCTTTATTTCCTCAGTTGATATTCGTCTGTTTAGGTTGTCAATATCCTCCTAACTCAATCTGGGCAAATCATATGACTTAAGAAATTTATCGATGCCTTCACTATCTTCTAATTTATTGGAGTATAAAAATTCAAAATAATTTCTGATAATCTTCTGTATTTCTGAAGTGTCTGTTGTGATATTGCCTTTTTCATCCCATATGCGAGTAATTTGAGTTCTCTCTCTTCTTCTCTTCATTAGCGTGGCTAAGGGTCTGTCAATTTTATTTATTTTTTCAAAGAACCAACTTTTAGTTTTGTCAATTTTTTCAATTGTTTCTTTTGTTTCAATTTCACTAATTTTTGCTCTGATTTTAATTATTTCTTGTCTTCTACCTTTTTGCTGTTGTTTTGCTCTTCTTTTTCTAGGACATTGAGTTGAAGTATTAGATCATTTATTTGTTGGTTTGTTTCTTTTTTTAAGGAATGAACTCCAAGCAATAAATTTTCCTCTTAGAACTGCTTTCAATGTGTCCCATAGATTCCGATATGTTGTGTCTGTGTTTTCATTTATCTCTAAGAATTTTTTAATATCCTCCTTGATGTCTTCTATAACCCATTTATCATTCAGTAACCTATTTTTCATTCTCCAATTGATGCATGATTTTTCCTTACTTCTTTTATCATTGATTTTCAATTTCATTTCATTATGTTCAGATAAGATGCATGTTATTATCTCTACTCCTTTATATTGTCTAAGAGTTGCCCTGTGACATAATATATGATCTATTTTTGAGAAGGATCCAAGTGCTGCTGAGAAAAAAGTGTAACTGCTTGATCTTGGGTGGTATATTCTATATATGTCAATTAAGTCTAGGTTATTAATTATGTTATTGAGTTCTATAGATTCCTTATTCAACTTTTCTTTGTAAGATCTATCCAGTGGTGAGAGAGGTGTGTTGAAGTCTCCCATAATTATTGTATGGTGGTCTATTAGACTCTTGAACTTGAGAAGAGTTTGTTTGATGAACATAGCTGCACCATTGTTTGGGGCATATATATTTATGATTGTGATGTCTTGTTGGTGTATGGTTCCCTTGAGCTGTATGTAGTGTCCCTCTTCATCCCTTTTGATTAACTTTGGCTTTAAATCTATTTTATTTGATATGAGTATGGACACTCGTGCTTGTTTCCGAAGTCCATAAGAGTGAAATGATTTTTCCCAACCTTTCACCTTCAGTCTATGTATGTCTTTTCCTATCAAATGCGTCTACTGAAGGCAGCATATTGTTGGGTCTTGTTTTGTGATCCATTCTACTAGACTGTGTGTCTTAATTCGTGAGTTTAAGCCATTAACATTTAGGGTTATTATTGAGATATGGGTTGTTCTTCCAGTCATATTGGTTCATTTATGTTACTAAACATGGTTTGTTTTCCTCTTTGATTATTCCCCCTCTTTACTGTACTCCCTCCCGCTGTTGGTTTTCATTGTTATTTTCCATTTCCTCTTCCTGCAATGTTTTGCCGAGGATGTTTTGAAGAGATGGTTTTCTAGCTGCAATTTCTTTTCACTTTTGTTTATCATGGAAGGTTTTAATTTCATCTTCCATACTGAAGCTTAATTTTGCTGGATACACAATTCTTGGTTGGAACCCATTTTCTTTCAGTGTTTCAAATATGTTATTCCAGGATCTTCTAGCTTTCAGAGTCTGTGTTGAAAGATCAGCTGTTATCCTGATTGGTTTACCCCTAAATGTAATCTGCTTCCTTTCTCTTGTAGCTTTTAAAATTCTCTCCTTATTCTGTATGTTGGGCATCTTCATTATAATGTGTCTAGGTGTGGATCTCTTATGATTTTGCACATTCGGCGTCCCGTAGGCTTCTAGGATATGGGATTCTGTCTCATTCTTCAAGTCTGGGAAGTTTTCTCGTATTATTTCATTGAATAGATTGCTCATTCCTTTTGTTTGGAACTCTATACCTTCCTGTATCCCAATGACTCTTAAGTTTGGTCTCTTTATGTTATCCCATATTTCTTGAATGTTCTGCTCATGGTTTCTTAACAGCTTTGCTGAGCTGTCTATGTTCTTCTCCAGTTGAAATACTTTGTCTTCATTTTCTGATGTTCTATCTTCTTAGTGTTCTACTCTGCTGGTAGTATTCTCAATTGAGTTTTTAATTTGGTTTATTGTTTCCTGCATTTCCAGGATTTCTGTTTGTTTGTTTTTTATAACCTTGATCTCCCTGTATAATTGATCTTTTGCTTCTTGTATTTGTTTATGTAATTCATTTTCGAAGTGCTCGAAGTGGTCTTTCATTGTCTGATTATGCTGTCTAATGTCTTCCTTGAGACTCCAGATAATCTGAAGCATGTATATCCTGAATTCTTTATCTGACATTCCATCTGCTGCAGATATTACCTCTTCTAAAGTTGAGTTGACCTGCATTGCTTGTGGTCCTTTCTTTCCTTGTCTTTTCATATTGATCGCGTTTCTTTCTGCTTGGTGAAACTGTTGTGTTATTGATTTTCCCCCTATATATTTATATTGCTCTTATATAGTTGCAAAGTCTCCCTCGCAGGCTTTGGCGGTGGTTCTGCCCCTCCTCCAATTGGGGCAATGTGCCTACTACGCCGGCAGGCTGCTGTGCCTCTACTTTCGGTGGGCCTGTTCTTTCGGTGGTCACAGGTTCGCCTACCTTGCAGGCGTGAGCAGCGGCTCTGCACCTCCGCTGGCCGCTAGGCCTGTTCTGTCTGTCGTTTGCAGGTCTGTCTACCTAACAGGTGCTGGTGGCGGCTCTGCCCCTCCACCAACCGGGGTGATGTGTCAGACGGCCACTGGGCCTGTTTTGTCAGTGGTCACGGTATCGCCTACCTTGCAGGTGGGTGGGGCAGCTGTGCCCCTCTGCAGGTTTCTGGGCCTGACCTGCCGGTGGGTCGCAGGTCATTCATTTTTTAGTTCTAGTAGTTTTTGTACACCTTTTTGTGTCTTCTATGTATAGAATAATGTCACCCGAAAATAGTGATAATTTGCGTTCTTATTTTCCTATTTTTATGCCTTTTATTTGTTTAGTATGTCTAATTGCTCTGGCCAGTGTTTCGAGAACTATATGGAATAGAAGTGGTGAGAGAGGGCATCCCTGTCTTGTTCCAGATTTTAGAAGAAATGCCTTCAATTTTTCTACATTCATAATGATGCTAGCCTGAGGCTTAGCATAGATAGCTTTTACAATGTCGAGGTAACTTCCTGTTATCCCTATTTTTTCTAATGTTTTGAACATAAAGGGATGCTGTACTTTGTCAAATGCTTTTTTTGCTTCTATCGAGATGATCAAATGGTTCTTATCGTTAAGTCTATTGATGTGGTGAATAACATTTATTGATTTCCGTATATTGAACCATCCTTGCATCCCACCTATGAATCCTACTTGATCATGGTGCATAATTTTTTTGATGTGCCTTTGTATTCGATTCACCAGAGTTTTATTGAGGATTTTTGCATGTAGGTTCATCAGATATATTGGTCTGTAGTTTTCTTTCTTTGAGGTGTCTTTTTCTGATTTCGGAATCAGCGTGATGTTGGCCTCATAGAATGAATTTGGAAGAGCTCCCTCTTTTTCTCTATGCTGAAATAACTTGAAAAGTATTGGTATTAAATCTTCTTTAAATGTTTTGTAAAACTCCGCTGTATAGCCATCCGTTCCTGGGCTTTTCTTGGTTTGTAGTCTTTTGATTGCTTCTTCTGTTTCATCCATTGACATTGGTCTGTTTAAATTGTGTGTATCCTTCTGACTCAGTCTGGGAATATCATATGACTTAAGAAATTTATCGATGTCTTCACTATATTCTATTTTATTGGAATATAGGTTTTCTAAATAATTTCTAATTGTCTTCTGTATTTCGGAAGCATCTGTTGTAATATTGCCTTTTTCATCCCATATGTTAGTAATTTGAGTTCTCTCTCTTCTTCTCTTCATTAGCATGCCTAAGGGTCTGTCGAACATATTTATTTTTTCGAAGAACCACCTTTTAGTTTTGTTAATTTTTTCAATAGTTTCTTTTGTTTCAATTTCGTTGATTTCTGCTCTGATTTTAATTATTTCTTGCTTTCTGCTACATTTTTTGTTGTTTTGCTCTTCCTTTTCTAGGGCTTTGAGTTGAAGTGTGAGCTCATTTATTTGTTCGTTTTTACTTTTTTTCAGGAATGACCTCCAGGCGATGAATTTCCCTCTTAAAACTGCTTTCATTGTGTCCCATAGATTCTGATATATTGTGTCTGTATTTTCATGTATCTCTAAGAATTTTTTGATTTCCTCCTTTATATCTTCTGTAACCCACTGATCATTCAGTAACATATTGTTCATTTTCCATGTGATGTAGGATTTTTCCTTCCTTTTTTTATCATTGGTTTCCAGTTTCATTCCATTGTGATCAGAAAAAATTCATGGTATTATCTCAACCCCTGTATATTTACTGAGGGTTGCCCTATGACATAATATATGGTCTATTTTTGAGAAGGATCCACGTGCTACTGAGAAAAAAGTATATCCACTTGATGATGATTGATATATTCGATATATGTCAGTTAAGTCTAGGTTATTGATTGTGATATTGAGTTCTATAGTTTCTTTATTCACTTTTGTTTGGAGGATCTGTCCAATGGTGAGAGAGGTGTGTTGAAGTCACCCATAATTATTGTGTTGTGGTCTATTTCATTCTGGAACTTGAGGTGAATTTGTTTTTTGAACATTGCAGCACCATTATTTGGTGCATAAATATTGATAATTTTTATGTCTTGTTGATGAATGGTTCCTTTTAACAGTATATAATGTCCTTTCTTATCCCTTTTGATTAAATTAGTCTTGAAGTCGATTTTATCCGATATGAGCATGGCCACCCCTGCTTGCTTATGGGGAGCGTTGCATGGTATATTTTTTCCAAAACTTGCACCTTCAGCCTGTGTATGTCTTTTCCATTCAGATGTGCCTCCTGGAAGCAACATATTGTTGGATTCATTTTTAATCCAAGTTACCAGCCTATGTCGCGTTATTGGAGAGTTTAAGCCATTAACATTTAGAGTCACTATTGATATATGGTTTGTACTGCCGCTCATGATTGATGATTCATCTTTTTTTTTTTTAATTTAGTTTGTTTCTCCATGATTAGCTTTTCCCCCACCCTCAGTCATTACTGAGGCACTTCCCACTGATGGTTTTGGTTGTTAATTTTCATTTCTTCTTCGTGTATTGTTTTGCTCAAGATGCTTTGCAATGCTGGTTTTCTGGCTACAAATTTTTTTACCTTTTGTTTATCATGAAATATTTTTATTTCATCGTCATACCTGCAGCTTAATTTTGCTGGATACAGAATTCTTGGTTGGCATTCATTGTCTTTCAGTGTTTGAAATACGTTGTTCCAGGATCTTCTAGTTTTCAGCAACTGTGATGAAAAATCCATTCTCAACCTTATTGGTTTACCCCTTAATGTAATCTGCCTCCTTTCTCTTAGAGCTTTTAATATTTTCTCTTTGTTTTGTATATTGGATATCTTCATAACAATGTGTCTTGGTGTTGGTCTACTGTGATTTTGTGTGCTCCGTGTCCTGTAAGCATGTCCAATTTGTATATCCATTTACTTTGTATTTCTGGAAATATTTCTGTAATTATTTCATTCAATAGATTACTAATTCCCTTGGTTTGAATCTGTGTACCTATCCAGATGACTCATTAATTTTTTTTTTATGTTATCCCATATCTCTTGGATGTTTTACTCATGATTTTTTACCAGCCTTTCTGTGTTGGCTAGATTCATTTCAAGATGATATATTTTGTCTTCATTATCTGACATTCTGTCTTCTACTTGCTCCACAGTGTTAGTGATACTCTCAATTGACTTTTTAATTTGGTTTATCGTTTCCTTCATTTCTAGAATTATTGTTTGATTTTTTTATAATCTCTATCTCCTGATAAAGATGCATAACTTCTTTTTTTATCTGTTTATGTAATTCATTTTCAATGTGTTCTTTCACTGTTTGGATTTGCTGTCTCGTATCCTCTTTAAGTTTCAATTCCATCTGTCTAAGGTATTCCTTGAGTTCTTTATATGACCATTTTTCTGATGACTATAGGTCCTCCTGAATATTTTGGCTGTCCTTCGTTGTTTGTACTTATTTTCTTCCTTGATTTTTTGTGCTGCTCATGTTACTTCTTGCTCTGTTTGATTGTTGAGTTACTGCTTACTCTTATAAATTTATTTGATGCTTGGAAGAAAAGATATTAGAAGGAAAGGGAAGAAGTCACTAAAGAGAATGAGAGTAGGCAGGTAGAATTCGAGGAAGGGGAAATCAGAAAATTGAAAAGAAATGATAAGACAAAAGAAAAAATAGAAAAGAAAGAAAGAAAGAAAAAAATTTAAAAATAATGATCATTTAAAAGATGTAAATTAAAGTTTAAAATAATAATAATAATAAAATAAAAATATTTAAAAAATGAAAACATATTAAAAAGTTAAAGTACAACAACAAAAAAATATGAATTTACATAAAGAATCTAAACCCCACACTCAGTAGGCCTCAAGTTGGAGAAGTAGAGCAGTATTAACGCCAGGCCTATTTTTTCACTTCTGTTTCACAGGAAGGCAGTCCAGGCAACCCTGATGTTAGGCAAATGAGGGGCAAGGGAGCTTATTTTGGACACGGACGTGGGCTGTGTACCTCATGGAAACCTCCAGCAGGAGGTTATGATGAGTGTCTACATGGAAGAAGATGAGGGCCATGTTGGGGTGTTTTGGTTTTAACTGTGAACATTTGTATGGCGGTAGGAAGAGATGACTGGGTACACCTGGGCTTGAACTCTTGTGTGATTCAACATAGAGACTGAGTTCTGGAATTGACGTCAGAGAAGTATTGCCATGGATTGTGTTGGGCTTTTAGAAGGCCATGCATGAGAGTCGCCCTTGGAAAGTGAGATCTACGCCCAAGTTGGCTTTCCACAGAGCAAAGGGAATCTCAGGCAGGATATCACATGATTTTATTCTGAAAGACATGGCAGCCATAGTTGAGAGTGAAAACACACATGGAACTCACATTGTAGACCTCAATGGGCCTGGCTTCATGTGACCTTTTGGCCACCCTTTGGGAAGCCTTGCCTCTGAGAGTTCTCCAGAGCTTTCATTGAAGTGAGCTTACTCAACATTTAATGGTTAATGAATGAATTGAAACCCACAGTGCCTACAACTTCTTCCTTGAATAATGGCTAGATGAATACCATGAAATTTTTGAAATTCCCAAGACTAAGTGTCACAGGAGAACCTTTGGATGTCCTCTAGCTGATCATGAGAATACAAGACATTGCCTTTATTGACTGGGTTTCATGAAAATGGTGTATAACAGAGATGCAAGTAAGTTGGAACCTGCTGAGTAGTGTTCCTAGAGCCGTGGTGGGCAGGTGTGTGATAAAAAATCTCTGGTGTGGCCATGTTTATCTGCCATTGGTGTCCAAATAACTTGTGACTGACATTTTGCAGCCAGTAGACCCTTATATGTAAAAGAATCTTGTTATATGGAGAGGTTTCAGGGCAATGTTCAGAATCAGGTTGCTATGGTCAATGTTGCAAGCTATGTGGGATAGAAGCCTGGTTGGTGCATTCTCCAACAGAACCCAACCCACCACAACTGAAAGAACTCCCTACAGCACTGTGTCCCAGTTTAACTCTTTTTATTTCATGAAGCAAATACCACACTCCTAGTGCAACAGCAAAAAACACCACAAAGAGTGGAGGATGACCAAATGGCTTCACAGTCCAGATGAGGAGACACTTGCCCTCAGTGGCCACAGTTTACCTACAAAGAGAAAATTCAGCACTGCTTGCTGCCTCATGTTCATCGGAAAATAAGAAACCATGTCATCCATGTCACATAGATGCAGACCCAGCTTTGATGGTCTCACTACAAAGGAAGCTAATGCTCCTGACAACAAAATATATTTCAAGTGCTAACCCTCAGAGGTAGTTTCTCCAGATGTTAGGCCAGCAGAGCTTCATGTTTGTGGAGTGTTTACCCTGTCCCTTACTTTTGGAAACTCCTCTACCACCTCCAAATTTGCGAACTCCTGAGCATTTTCTATAACAGGTATGTATTCACAGATTTTCTAACTCTTCTCCTCTAATTGTGTCTTACATGGGGCGAAGGTAATGCCAAGGCATTGTTCTGAATGAGAGTGGGAAGATTTTTGTGTAGCACATATTTGCATACACATTGGATACATTTTCCAATTTTCCATTCAAAATACTGAATCCCTGACACTAACAAATTCCCTTCTAGACTTTTACTTCTAATCTTAATATGATGGAGAAAAATAACCCAAACAAAATAGAAATACAAGAGGTTCACAGGAGGCATGGTGTATAGTTGGACTTGCCTTTCCTATGATAAATGGTAGGTGCTATAAATCTAGCAAATTTTAATTGAAACAGTTCTTTATGTGTTTTAAAAGTTAACAAATATGTGAATAACTGTCTCCCTTTCTCTGTAGTCTATTCAGCACATGTATTTTTTTATGCACATATTGAATTCTACCTGGTATCACACATAAATTTTGTGAGGTGGCTGACTTGGCAGATACAAACTGTAAGAAAAGATCACTCCTACTAAACGCTGTTGGAACTGAAAATTCAACATATGGGTCAGTTTTGTAGTTGAACAACATAAATTGATGTTCAGGAAAATGAGTATTTTTGGATCTGTGGATGATATATATTTCATGGTGAATTTCAATTGGCATACATAATGCTACTTTTTAATGTCTCTCTCTGTGTGTGTATCTATCTATATATATATATATATGTATTAACTCTCCAGATTTTTCAAAATATGAAATGTATTTGTCTTATTTTACACTCCATAAATTCATTCATATTTATGTATGTGGATTTATAATCAACTTTTCACAAGTTTATTCTCAGAAATATTCATCCACCTGAAATACGTACTCGTTTCCAGTACTGAAAACTAACTTCAGAGGATCATATGATGGCAGCGAAAGGAGTGCATCAACCCCATATACAGCATCACTGTGCAAGAGAATGACGAATTTCCAGCAAAATTTGGGTGCTCCAAAACCTAGTGGAAGTATTTCCATCTCATGAGGATTAGCTACGGGGCTCAAACGTGAGTGATTTGTCCGCATAGAGCGTCATGCTGCTTATTCAGCAAATCGCCCTGCGGCTAGAGTCTGTGGCGCATGCTGGCAAACAATGAGATAGCAACACAAATATTCAGTGGTGCGGATTCTGTGGGCTCCTGCCAGCTGTACAATCACTGTGCTCATTGCTGAATTCTGGGTTTGAGACCGGGGAAGGACGCGGTCCAATTCGGTTTTCCACACCAGTCAGACCACAGAGGAAGCCAGGGGCCACCATCATGGAGAGCTGACGTCACCATTCCTGTTTTCAACTCATAGCAGCTCATTCAGCTATAGAACAGGTAATCTCAGGCTGCCATTCGCCTGTGTCTCGGAGACAAATTACTCAGGCCTGTTCCTATCAGAACATACACCAAGCCCAGAGCGGCCGAATTCTGGCTCCTGGAACTGATCAGGCCCAGGGCTAAAGAACCCGCTGAAACTCCTTCTTGGTCTAGGTCTTGCTGAATACTGTGGAGGTAAATACCTACCTAGCCTTCATAGGCAGTGGCAACAGGATTGAGACGGGGCTTGTGAGGGCTGGTCAGGACTCACCCATTGCTTTGGTCATCCGGCAAAGGGAACGAAATGCTGCCATTCGCATGGGATACCAACATGTTAGAGATCTGATGTCATCACAAAGTGGTCGAGGAGATAACTTCATCGATACCAGCGGTGACAGAAACAGTTGGTCTCCTGGTAAAAAAAAGTGAGTCACAAACACCCCAGTCTCTCTCACTTTGTCTTCAAGCCAGAGGGGCAGAGCAGAGCCGCCGCCCATGCCCGGCACAGGCCCAGCGACCTGCAGGCGTGGTAGTCATGTCATCCCAATTGGAGTAGTGACAGAGCAGAGCTGCCGCCCGTGCCTGGAACAGGCCCATCAACCAGCAGGCGTGGTAGTCACGTCACCCCAATTGGAGTAGGGGCAGAGCAGAGCCACCGCCTATGCCCAGAACAGGCCCAATGACCCGCTGGTGTGGTAGACACGGCACCCCTATTGGAGTAGTGGCAAAGCACAGCCTTCTCCCGCGCCCAGTACAAGCCCAGCGGCCCACCAGCGTGGTTGTTAGGTCACCCCAATAGGAATAGGGGCAGAGCAGAGCCACTGCCCAAAACAAAACAGTTTCAACAAGCAGAGAGAAACGCGAGCAGTATGAAAATACAAGGAAAGAAAGGACCACAAGCAATGCAGGTCAACACAACTTTAGAAGAGGTAATAGCTGCATCAGATGGAATGTCAGATAAAGAATTCAGGATACTCATGCTTTAGATGATCTGGAGTCTCAAGGAAGACATTAGACAACAAAATCAGACAATTAAAGATCACTTCGACAATGAATTACATAAACAAATCCAATAAGCAAAAGATCAACTATATAGGGAGATAGAGGTTGTAAAAACAAACAAACAGAAATCCTAGAATTGCAGGAAGGAATAATCCAACTTAAAAACTCAATTGAGAATACTACCAGGAGAGTAGAACACTTAGAACATAGAACATCAGACAATGAAGACAAAGTATTTCAACTTGAAAGGAACATAGACCACTCAGCAAGACTGTTAAGAAACCACAAGCAGAATATCCAAGAAATATGGGATAACATAAAGAGGCCAAACTTAACAGTCATTGGGATACAGGAAGGTATAGAGGTCCAAACCAAAGGAATGAGCAACCTATTCAATGAAATAATACGAGAAAACTTCCCAGACTTGATAAATAAAACAGAATCCCAAGTCCTAGAAGCCTACAGAATGCCGAATGTGCAAAATCATAAGAGAGCCACAACTAGACACATTATAATGAAGATGCCCAACAAACAGAAAAAAGAGAGAATTTTAAAAGCTACAAGAGAAAGGAAGCAGATTATGTTTAAGGGTAAACCAATCAGGATAACAGCTGATCTTTCAACACAGACTCTGAAAGCTAGAAGATCCTGGAATAACATATTTCAAACACTGAAAGAAAATGGGTTCCAACCAAGAATTGTGTATCTAGCGAAATTAAGCTTCAGTATGGAAGATGAAATTAAAACCTTCCTCGATAAACAAAAGTGAAAAGAATTTGCAGCTAGAAAACCATCTCTTCAAAACATCCTCGGCAAAACATTGCAGGAAGAGGAAATGGAAAATAACAATGAAAACCAACAGTGGGAGGTAGGACATTAAATAATCAAAGAGGAAAACAAACCATGTTTAGTAACATAAATAAACAAATATGGCTGGAAGAACAACCCATATCTCAATAATAACCCTAAATGTTAATGGCTTAAACTCACCAATGAAGACACACTGGCTAGTAGAATTGAACAAAAAACAAGACCAAACAATATGCTGCCTACAGGAGATGCATTTGATAGGAAAATGCATACATAGACTGACGGTGAAAGTTTGGGAAAAATCATATCACTCATATGGACTTCGGAAACAAGCAGGAGAGTCCATACTCATATCAAATAAAATAGATTTTGAGCCAAAGTTAATCAAAAGGGATAAAGAGAGACACTACATACTGCTCAAGGGAACCATACACCAACAAGAGACAGCAATCATTAATATATATGCCCCAAACAATGGTGCAGCTATGTTCATCAAACAAACTCTTCTCAAGTTCAAGAGTCTAATACACCACAATACAGTAATCATGGGAGACATGAACACACCTCTCTCACCACTGGACAGATCTTCCAAACAAGGAATAAGGAATAAGGAAACTATAGAACTCAATAACACAATTAATAACCTAGACTTATTTGAGATATGTAGAATATAACACCCAACATCAAACAGTTACCTTTTTTTCTCAGCAGCACATGTATCCTTCTTAAAAATGATCATATATTATGTCACAGGACAACTCTTAGACAATATAAAGGAGTACAGATAATACCATGCATATTATCTGATCATAATGGAATGAAACTAAAAATCAATGATAAAAGAAGGAAGGAAAAATCATGCATCACTTGGAGAATGAACAATAGGTTACTGAATGATCAATGGGTTATAGAAGACATCAAGGAGGAAATTTAAAAATTCTTAGAGATAAATGAAAACACAGACACAACATATCGGAATCTATGGGACACATTGAAAGCAGTTCTAACAGGAAAATTCATTGCTTGGAGTTCATTCCTTAAAAAAAGTAACAACCAACAAATAAATGATCTCATACTTCATCTCAAAATCCTAGAAAAAGAAGACGAAAGAAACAGCAAAAGAAGTAGAAGGCAAGAAATAATTAAAATCAAAGCTGAAATTAATGAAATTGAAACAAAAGAAACAATTGAAAAAACTTGACAAAAGTAGAAGTTGGTTCTTTGAAAAAATAAATAAAATTGACAGACCCTTAGCCATGCTATGAAAGAGAAGAAGAGAGAACTCAAATTACTAGCATAAGGGATTAAAAAAGAAAATATCACAAGAGATATTTCTGAAATACAGAAGATAATCAGAAATTATTTTTAATCCTTATACTCCAAACAAATAGAAGACAGTGAAGGCATCGATAAATTTCTTAAGTCATATGATATGCCCATATTGAGTCAGGAGGATAGAGACAACATAAACAGACCAATATCAATTGAGGAAATAGAAGAAACCATCAATCCACTATCAACTTAGAAAAGCCCAGGACCGTATGGGTATACAGCAGAGTTTAACAAAACCTTTAAAGAGGAACAAATACCAATATTTTTCAAGGTGTTTCAGGAAATTGAAAAAGAGGGAGATCTTCCAAATTCATTCTACGAGGCCAAGATCACCCTGATTCTTACACCAGACAAAGACACTTCAAAGAAAGAAAACTACAGACCAATATCTCTAATGAACCTACATGAAAAAATCCTCAATAAAATTCTGGCGAATTGGATACAAAAACATATCAAAAAAATTGTGAATCCTGATCAAGTAGGATTCATCCGTGTGATGCAAGGCTGGTTCAATATACGGAAATCAATAAATGTTATTCACCACATCAATAGACTTAAAAATAAGAACCATATGATCATCTCGGTAGATGCAAAAAAAGCATTTGATAAAGTACAGCATTCTGTTATGTTCAACACTCTAGAAAAACTAGTGATAAGAGGAACATACCTCAATATTGTAAAAGCAATCTATGCTAAGCCTCAGGCTAGCATCATTCTGAATGGAGAAAAATTGAAGGTATTCTCTCTAAAATCTGGAACAAGACAGGGATGCCCTCTCTCACCACTTCTGTTCAACATTGTTCTCGAAACACTAGCCAGAGCATTTAGACAGACGAAAGAAATAAAAGGCGTAAAAATTGGAAAAGAAGAACTTAAATTATCGGATCACATGATTCTATGTCTAGCAGTCCAAAAAGGGTCTTCAAAGAAACTAATAGAGCTAATAAATGAATTCAGCAAAGTGGCAGGATATAAAATCAACATGCATAAATCAAAGGCATTCCTGCATATCAGTGACAAATCCTCTGAAATAGAAATGAGGACAACCACTCCATAAACAATATCCTAAAAAAAAAATAATAATAATTAGGAATCAACCTAACAAAAGATGTGAAAGTCTTATACAATGAAAACTACAGAACCCTAAAGAGAGAAATAGAAGAAGATCTTAGAAGATGTAAAAATATATCCTGTTCATGGATAGGCAGAACTAATATCATCAAAATGGTGATATTACCAAAAGTTCTCAATAGGTTTAATGCAATGCCAATCAAAATCCAAACGGAATTTTTTCTAGAAATACAGAAAGCAATCATGAAATTCATATGGAAAAATAAAAGACACAGAATAACAAAAACAACACTAAGCAGGAAGTGTGAATCAGGCGGCATAGCGATACCAGACTTCAAACTATACTACAGAAAAATAGTAACAAAAATACCATGGTAATGGTACCAAAACAGGCAGGTGGACCAATGGTTCAGAATAGAGGACACAGAAACCAAGCCAGGAAACTACAACTATCTTATATTTGATGGAGGGGCTAAAAGCATGCAATGAAGGAAAATAGCATCTGCAAAAAATGGTGCTGGGAAAACTTGGAATCCATATGTAACAAAATGAAACTGAATCCCTTTCTCTCGCCATGCACAAAAGTTAACTCAAAATGGATCAAGGAGCTTGATATCAAATCAGAGACATGGCGTCTGATAGAAGAAAAAGTTGGCTACGATTTACATACTGTGGGGTCGGGCTCCAAATTCCTGAATAGGACACCCATAGCACAAGAGTTAATAACTAGAATCAACAAATGGGACTTACTCAAACTAAAAAGTTTTTTATCAGCAAAAGGAACAATAAGAGAGGTAAATAGGGAGCCTAAATCCTGGGAACAAATCTTTACTCCTCACACTTCAGATAGAGCCCTAATATTCAGAGTATACAAAGAACTCAAAAAAAATAGACAATAAGATAACAAATAACCCAATAAACAAATGGGCCAAGAACCAGAACAGACACTTCTCAGAGAAGTACATACAATCAAAAAACAAGTACATTAAAAAATGCTCACCATCCCCAGCAGTCAGAGAAATGCAAATCAAAACCACCCTAAGATACCATCTCATTCCAGTAAGATTGGCAGCCATTATGAAGTCAAACAACAACAAGTGCTGGTGAGGATGTGGAGAAACAGGTACACTTGTACATTATTGGAGGCACTGCTAATTGGTAGAGCCAATTTGGAAAGCATTATGGAGATTTCTTGGAAAGCTGTGAATGGAACTACCATTTGACCCAGCTATTCCTCTTCTCGGTCTATTCCCTAAAGACCCTAAAAGAGCATGCTACAGGGACACTGCTACATTGATGTTCATAGCAGCACAATTCACAATAGCAAGACTGTGGAACCAACCTAGATGCTGTTCAATAGAAGAATGGATAAAAAAATGTGGCACTTATACACAATGGAGTATTACTCAGCTTTAAAAAATGACAAAATCATAGAATTTGCAGGAAAATAGATGGCATTAGAGCAGATTATGCAAAGTGAAGCTAGCCAATCCCTAAAAAACAAATGCCAAATGCCTTCTTTGATAAAAGGAGAGTAACTACGAACAGAGTAGGGATGAAGAGCATGAGAAGAAGATTAATATTAAATAGGGATGAGAGGTGGGAGAGAAAGGGAGCGAGAAGGGAAATTGCATGGAAATGGAAGTAGACCCTCAGGGTTATACAAAATTACATAAAAGAGGATGTGAGGGGAAAGGGAAAAATAATACAAAAGGGAGAAATTTATTACAGTAGAGGGGGTAGAGAGAGGAGAGGGGAAGAGAGCGGAGGGGAGGAGGGATAGTAGAGGATAGGAAAGGCAGCAGAATACAATAGACACTAGTATGGCAATGTGTCAATCAATTGATGTGTAACTGATGTGATTCTGCAATCTGTATACGGGGTAAAAATGGGAGTTCATAACCCACTTGAATCAAAGTGTGAAATATGATATATCAAGAAATAAATAATGTTTAGAACAACCATAAAAAATTAAAAAAAAAAGAAAACTAACTTCGGTGAATGAGGCACGCGAATCCTAATATTTCTACAGTAACTGACCAAGTTTAACATCAATGCAAGTAGATTCCAATGGACATGATGTGTGTTTTTACGTTAATTTTTATTCAAAACTGGTACAATTTCATCAGTTTATGCACATCATAGGATATATATTTCATAAAAAATTTAGCAAATTTATAGGCATTTGTTTCACTTTCAATCACTTCCTGCTTCAAAACACATGTATTCCTCCATATTTCTTGACTGGTCTTTGCATGAGAATTCTTTCCGAACACATTATTTTCGATTTCCATAATCACTTTTGAAGCAAACTTCACACACTCTTCATGATAAATCAAAACACTAATATTACCATTAGATGTATAACTGGTTGGAATGAATGAATATATATCAATATAAGATTTATTGTAAAATTTCAGATATCAATTCAATCCATTATTTAAAGTTGGAACCAGTTATATTATTTATTCACAGTATGGTGTATTCATGCTTAATCTCTATATTCATGGACACAGGGTACACCTCTTTGTACCCCCAATACAAATTTTACGTCTTCAGTATATTGCTCCCAGAAATGGTGGTAGAAATACTCATGTCACCTGATCTACATATAGATTTTATCACAGTAATATTCTGGACAAAAAATGTAAAGGTCACACTTATGATTGTACCAAAGACTAAATGGAAAGCGATCATGGATTACTAAAAACATCCTTGTCCAGGTTGCCTAATGCTCTCAAATGTCAATCCTATTGGTTACTACATATTTGTTTCTTCCTAAGATTATATATTCAAACTCAACCCTGGTGAAAATGTCTACTCCTATCACTCACTTAATACTTTGCCTGATTTCATAATGTCTCTATTGATATCTGCTTTTCTACATACTTTCCCAATTTCATCATAGTGACTGACTCTTCATATGTGCTGACATTTACATTCACTCTCTATCCGAAACCCTATAGCTAAAGAATTTTTAGTCCCAATCCTACACTCACTCTTCTTCCTAAACCTACCGACTATCTTCCTAATTCTACTGACTATCCCTTTGGATTGGATGTTCTCTTCTACATTCAAACATCCAAGATACAAGGTCCTATGCCATTGTATATCAAATTGTCTGAGACATCTTTGCAGAATATAATTCAAAACTAAGTATCCCAATTAAGGGCCCAATGCCCTTCTGGGCTTCAAATCATACCTAGATTTCTGTTTTCATACTTATATTTCACCTCGATATTCTTGTAAATATCGCAGGTTCCCAATACCATAATTTATCACACAGAATGATTGCTAACCCAAATCGAACCTGTAATTAAGCCTAAACATACACTATTTCCTCAATCTCATTTTACAGAAGAGCAGGGATAGAGTCGTTCTTATAATACAGGAAAGTAGGGGACATTCCACCTGCTGAGAACCTCAAAGGTCCATTCAGAAATGATACCTGGAGAAGATGTAGGCAGCTATGAAGGACCTGAGAGAGCAAAAGTCATCTTCCATGGCAAACAACCTGGTCAGGATGAAGGGATGTGTCTGAATCAGCCTCTCTCTTTTTATTGTAGAGAAGATGGACCAAACCAGGCCTGTGTGGAGAGCTGCTGCTGGGTGCCTATGGTTGACATACCATTCTACCTTGTGAAAGTGTCACAGGAAGTAGGGGCAGCCTCCATCTCATGGGACACTTGGAAGCAACTGTTAGGACAAAGTGGTTGCCAAGGCAGTGACCTCATTCAGTTCCAAAGAAAGTGATATACCTCATTTCCTTGGTGATGGAACTCTCTGAACTTTGTATCCAAGAATCCAGGCACCCCGAGGCAGCCCCAGTCCCAGTGGACTCACTTGTTTGGATTTACCAAGGACAGAGTCAGTCTTTCTTGGTACCTACCGATGTGAGGATGGCCAAATGCCAGGAGAGCTCTGAAGAGGGACCTTTCCAGAAGAAGCAGGTAGTGGCTCACCCCTTTTTCTTGACAACTTCACAGAGTTGGCCAAGGAAACCAGATCTGAGAGAGGTCAGGCCATGTTCTGAGAATAGGTAGGAAAGTTGGTTTGTTTGGTTTGGAGTGGATTGTTTTTAGTAAGTCGTTTGACCAGGCGAGTGTTTCTATGTCTGTGTATCCCACTGTGTCCATTGTTGTAGACATTAGAAAAGAGAATGCATTAATGGATGCGTCCAGTCTACTATAAATCTTCCCATAATTCAACCTGCCCAGTTTATGAATGGACTGCAGCTTGTCTTATTGAGAGGCAACACATTCTATCTTCCTAAGTTCCTGTTTTCTTCCTGAATTCTGGCCACTCTCCAGAATAGGCTCATGGTTTTGTGTCTAAGATATGCACCACTACAAGCTCTGTGACATGGCCATGTACTGGATAGCGGAAGAGAATGGCCAGCCTTTCAGAAAACTCAGATATCAGTGTGAACAGGAATGTCTCAGTGGAAAAACCCCGCTTTGGGCCTTTTGCTTACCTATTGTTCTGTTGCACTGAATGTCAGGAAAGACTTGGTCAGGACACCCCTTTGTGAAGCCTGAAGAAAGAGTTTTCAAATGGAAATGAATGGGCATCACCTGTGGCTCTTTGCTTAATTGCTTTGTAAAGGGATGTGGCTGAATTAGCCTCTTGGCCTGTGTGTGGCTGTGTCTTACATTCTCAGCACCTGATGGATCTAAAGAATGATCCCATGTGTGCATCAAAAACCATAATGGCAAAAAGATCAGTAATTGTGGATGAAGTCTCTTGCCTTCCTCTGTTAGGTTCCTGACCTCTGTCAAGTGAGAAAATGGATTCTTTGGGTCAAAAGAGTTCCTCAAAGCCCTGCAGAGGTGCTTGGGGTTTCACATGACTCCAAATCACAAAGAATCTATACCTGAAAATTAGTAGGCCTCAAATTGGAGAAACAGAGCATTATTAATGACAGGCTTATTTGATCACTCCTGGTTCACAGGAAGGGTGTCCAGGCCACCCTGACTTTAGGCAAATGAGGGGCAACTGAGCTTATTTTGGACACTTTCTTGGGCTTCGCCCCTCATGAAAATCTTCAGCCAGACATTATGATGAATGACAATATGTAAGAAGATGAGGGCCATGTGGGAGTCTTTTCGTTTTAATTTTGGTCATTTGTGTGGCGGTTGGAAGAAATGACTTTGTCAACCTGGGCTTGAACTCTGGTGTGATTCCCCTTAGAGACTGAGTTGTGGAACTGACCTTAGAGAAGTATTGCATTGAATATTGTTGGGATTTTAGGAGGCCACGCATAAGAGTCACCCTTGGAACTGAGATCTAGGCCCAGCGTTGCTTTCCACAGATTTTTCAATTTCTGAAAGAAGTGACCTCACCTCACTTCCTTGGTGATGGAACTCTCTGATCTTGGGATCCAGGAATTCAGGCAAAAAAGCCAGGGCCAGTTCCAGTCCGAGTGGTCTCATTTGTTTGGATTTACCAAGGACAGAGTCAGTCTTTCTTGGTACCTACTCATGTGAGGATGGCCAAATGGCAGGAAATCTCTGAAGAGGGGCCTTTCCTGAGAAAACAGGTAGTGGCTCACAGCTGGCTCCTGACAATTAAATAGAGTTGGCCATGGAGTCCAAATCTGAGACAGGAGTGGCCATTTAGGGGAAACATAGTATGGCCCATAAGTCAGAGGACACTCAAGATAGTCAAAGACCTACTTGGCAGAAGGAGGTGCCTTTGTAGGTTTGGTTGTGGTTTTGTGGTTTTGTCTCATGTTCTGAAAATAGGCAGGGAAGTCGGTTTGTTTGGTTTGGAGTGAACTGTTTCTAGTAAGTCGTTTGGCAAGGCGAGTGTTTCTATGTCTGTGTATCCCACTGTTATCTATGGTTGTAGACATTAGAAAAGATATTGGATCAATGGATATGTCCTGTTTAGTAGAATGCTTCCCAGAATTCATCCTGCACAATTTATGAATGGACTGCGGCTTGCCTTATCAATTGGCTACACCTGCTATCTTCCTAAGTTCCACTTTTCTTCCTGAATTCTGGCCACTCTCTAGAATAGGCTCATGGTTTTTTGTGCAAGATATATACCACCTCCAAGCTCTGTGACGTGGCCATGTACTGGATAGCTGAAGGGAATGGCGAGCATCACAGAAAACTCAGAAATCACTATGACCATTAAAGACTCAGTGGAGAAACCCTGCTTTGGGCCTTTTGGTTACCTATTGTTCTGTTGCCCTAAATGTCAGGAAGGTCTTTGCCTTAGGCCACCCCTTTGTGAAGCCTGAAGAAAACAGTTTTCAAATGGAAATGAATGGGCATCACCTGTGGCTCTTTGCTTAATTGCTTTGAAAAAGATGTGTCTCATTCAGACCATTGGCCCTGTGTGAGGCTGTTGCTTAGTTTCTCATCACCTGATGGATCTAAAGAAAGATTCCATGTGTACATCCAAAACCAAAGTGGCAAAAAGAGCAGTCATTGTGGATGAAGTCTCTCGTCTTCCTGTGTAACGTTCGTGACCTCCATCAAGTGAGAATAGGGATCCTTTGTGTCAAATGAGTTCCTCAAAGCCCTGCAGATTCTATCCCCTAGGTGCTTGGGTTTTATCATGACTCCAGTTCACATAAAGAATGTAAAACCCACAGTCAGTAGTCCTCAAATTGGAGAAGCGGAGCAGTATTAATGGCAGGCCTATTTGATCACATCTTGTTCACAGGAAGTGTGTACAGCCACCCTCAGTTTAGTCAAATTAAGGGGCACGGGAGCTTATTTTTTACACTGGCTTGGGCGGAGCCCCTTATGGAATCCTCCAGCCAGAAGTTATGATGAGTGTCTATATGGAAGAAAATGTGGGTCATGTGGGAGTGTTTTGGTTTTAATTGTGGTCATTTGGGTGGTGGTTGGAAGTGACGACTGGGTCCACCTGGGCTTGAACTCTGGTGTGATTCCCCTTAGATACTGAGTTGAGGTACTGACCTCAGAGAAGTATTGCCATGAATTGAGTTGGGATTTTAGGAGGCCACGCATGAGATTTGCCCTTGGAAACTGAGATCTAGGCCCAGGTTGGCTTTGCACAGAGCACTTGGAATCTCAGCCAGGGTATCACATAATTTTATTCTGAAAGACTTGGCAGGCATAGTTGAGAGTCAAAACACACCTGGACCTCACATTGTAGACCTCAATGTGCCTAGCATCATGTGATCATTGGCCACTCTTTAGGAAGCCATGCTTATGAGAGTTCTCCAGAGCTTTCATTGAAATGAGCATCCTCACCATTTAATGGTTCCTGAATGAAGTGAAACCCACAGTGCCTTCAACTTCATCCTTGAAAAATGGCTAGATAAATACCGTGAAATTTTTTCAAATTTCCATGACCAGGTGGCACTGGAGAACCTTTGGATATCCTGTTGCTGACTATGAGTATACCAGACAGTGCCTGATGGCCTGGGTTTCCAGAAAATGGTGTAGAGCAGAGATGCCAGTAATTTGGAGCCTGCTGAGTAGTGGGCATAGAGCTGCAGTCAGCAGGTGTGTGATAAATCATCTGTGGTGGAGCCATGTGGATCTTCCATTGGCTTCCAAATTGCTTGTGACTGACATGGTGCAGCGAGCAGACCCTTATATGTAAAGGCGTATTTTTATTTGTAGAGGTTTTAGGGCAATGTTCAGAATCACGTTGCTATGGTCAAGAGGCAAGCTATTTGGGATAGAACCTTGGTGGGTGCATTCTCCTGCAGACCCTGACCCACCACACGTGAGAAACTCCCTCCAACACTTTGTCCCAGGTGGACTCCTTGTATTTTGTGAAGCAAATACCAAACTACCAGTGCAGCAGCAAGAAACACCACAAAATGTGGAGGATGACCAAATGGCTTCACAGTCCACACGGGGAGACACTTAGCCCCCAGTGACCACAGTTTACCTACAAAGATTGAATTCAGCACTGCTGACTCATGTTCATTGGAACATAAGAAACCATGTCCTCCAGGTCACATAGATGCAGACCCAGCTTTGATGCTCTCATTACAAAGGAATCTAAAGCTCCTGACAACAACATATATTTCAAGTGCCCAACCTCAGTGGCAGTTTCTGAAGAAGTCTTTAGGCCAGCAGAGCTCCATATTTGTGGAGTGTTTACCCTGTCCCTTACTTTAGTAAACTACTCTACCACCTCCAATGTTTTGAACTTTTGAGCATATTAAATTCCAGCTATGTATTCCCAGATTTTCTAACTCTTCTCCTCTAATGATGTATTACTTGGGGCGAGGGTAATGTCAAGGCATTGTTCTGGAAGAGAGTGAAATATTTCTCCCTGTGTTTTTTTTTTCAATTATTTTATTTCATATTATTTTTTTTATTTTTTTAATTGGGTGTTCAAAACATTACAAAGCTCTTGACATATTATATTTCATACATTAGATTCAAGTGGGTTATGAACTCCCATTTTTATCCCAAATACGGATTGCAGAATCATATGTGTTACACATCTGCATTTTTATAATGCCCTATTAGTAACTGTTGTATTCTGCTACATTTTCTATCCTCTAGTATCCCCACTCCCCTCCCATCTTCTCTCTCTACCCCATCTACTGTAATACATTTATATCTTTGTTAATTTTCCCATTCCCCTCACAACCTCTTATATGTAATTTTGTGTAACAATGAGGGTCTCCCTCCATTACCATGCAATTTCCTTTATCTCTCTCTTTCCGACCCCCACCTCATGTCTCTGTTTAATGTTGATCTTTTCTTCCTGCTCTTCCTCCCTGCTCTGTTATTAGTTGCTCTCATTATATCAAAGAAGACATTTTTATTTGTTTTTTAGGGTTTGGCTAGCTTCACTAAGCATAATCTGCTCTAGTGCCATCCATTTCCCTGCAAATTCAATGATTTTGTCATTTTTTAATGATGCATAATACTCAATGGTGTATAAATGCCACATTTTTTTATCCATTCATCTACTGAAGGGCATCTGGGTTGGTTCCACAGTCTAGCAATTTTGAATGGTGCTGCTATGAACATCAATGTGGCAGTATCTTTGTAATATGCTCTTTTAAGGTCTTCAGGGAATAGTCTGAGAAGGGCAATAGCTGGGTCAAATGGTGGTTCCATTCCCAGCTTTCCCAGGATTCTCCATACTGCTTTTCAAATTTGCCACAACAGTTTGCAGTCCCACCAGAAATGTACAAGAGTACCCTATTCTCCACATCCTCGCCAGCACTTGTTGTTTGACTTCATAATGGCTGCCAATCTTACTAGAGTAGGATGGTTTCTTAGGGTCATTTTAATTTGCATTTCTCTGACTGCTAGAGATGGTGAGCATTTTTTCATTTACTTACTGATTGATTGTATGTCCTCCTCTGAGTAGTGTCGGTTCAGGTCCATGGCCCATTTTTTGATTGGGTTATTTATCATCTTATTGTCTAATTTTTTGAGTTCTTGATATACTCTGGATATTAGGGCTCTATCTGAAGTGTAAAGAGTAAAAATTTGTTCCCATAATTTAGGCTCCCTATATACCTCTCTCATTTTTTATCCTGCTGAGAAAAAACTTTTCAGTTTAAGTAAGTCCCATTTGATGATTCTTGTTATTAACTCTTCTGCTATGGGTGTCCTGTTAAGGAATTTGGAGCCCGGCCCCACATTATGTAGATCGGAGCCAACATTTTCTTGTATCAGATGCAGAGTCTCTTATTTGATATCTAGCTCCTTGATCCACTTTGAGTTAACTTTTGTGCATGGCAAGAGGAGAGGATTCGGTTTCATTTTGTTGCATATGGATTTCCATTTTTTACAACACCATTTGTTGAAGATGCTATATTTCCTCCATTGCATGCTTTTATCTCCTTTATCAAATATAGCATAGTTGTAGCTTTGTGAATTAGTCTTTGTGTCCTCTATTCTGTACCATTGGTCAACCTGCCAGTTTTGGTACCAGTGCCATGCTGTTTTTGTTAATATTGCTCTGTAGTATAGTTTTAAGTCCGGTATCGCTATACCGCCTGATTCACACTTCCTGCTAGAATTGCTTTTGCTATTCTGGGTCTTATATTTTTCCATATGAATTCCATGATTGCTTTATCTATTTCTACAAGAAATGCCATTGGGATTTTGATTGGCATTGCATTGAACCTATAGAAAACTTTTGGTAATTTCGCCATTTTGATGATGTTAGTTCTGCCTATCCAGGAACAGGGTATATTTTTCCATCTTCTAAGATCTTCTTCTACTTCTCTTTTTAGGGTTCTGTAGTTTTCATTGTATAAGTCTTTCACCTTTTTTGTTTGGTTGATTTTCAAGTATTTAATTTTTTTGAGGGTATTGTGAATGGAGTGTTTTTCCTCATTTATGTTTCAGGAGGTTTGTCGCTGATATACAGAAATGCCTTTGATTTATGCGTTTTGATTGTATATCCTTCCACTTTGCTGAATTCATTTATTAGTTCTAGTAGTTCTTTTGTAGACCCTTTTGGGTCTTCTATGTATAGAATCATGTCACCAGGAAATAGTGATAATTTTCGTTCTTATTTTCCTATTTTTATGCCTTTGATTTCTTTCGTCTGTCTAATTGCTCTGGCCAGTGTTTTGAGAACTATATTGAATAGAAGTGGTGACAGAGGGCATCCCTGTCTTGTTCCAGATTTTAGAGGGAATGCCTTCAATTTTTCTCCATTCATAATGATGCTAGCCTGAGACGTAGCATAGATAGCTTTTACAATGTCGAGGTTAGTTCCTGTTATCCCTATTTTTCTAATGTTTTGAACATAAAGGGATGCTGTACTTTGTCAAATGCTTTTTCTGCATCTATCGAGATGATCATATGGTTCCTATCTTTAAGTCTATTGATGTGATGAATAACATTTATTGATTTTCGTATATTGAACCATCGTTGCATACCAGGGATGAATCCTACTTGACCCTGGTGAACAATTTTTTTGATTTGCCTTTGTATTCGATTAGGCAGATTTTTATTGAGGATTCTTGCATCTAGGTTAATCAGATATATTGGTCAGTAGTTCTCTTTCTTTGAGGTGTCTTTTTCTGGTTTTGGAATTAGGGTGATGTTGGCCTCATAAAATGAATTTGGCAGAGCTCCCTCTTTTTCTATTTCCTGAAATAACTTGAAAAGTATTGGTATTAATTCTTCTTTAAAGGTTTTGTAAAACTCCGCTGTATAGCCATCCGTTCCTGGGCTTTTCTTGGTTGGTAGTCTTTTGATTGCTTCTTCTATTTCATCCATTGATATTGGTCGGTTTAAATTGTTTGTATCCTCCTGACTCAGTTTGGGCAAATCATATGACTTAAGGAATTTATCGATGTCTTCACTATTTTCTATTTTATTGGAATAATGGTTTTCAAAATAATTTCTAATTGTCTTCTGTATTTCTGTAGCATCTGTTGTGATGTTGCCTTTTTCATCCCATATGTTAGTAATTTGAGTTCTTTCTCTTCTTTTCGTCTTTAGCATGGCTAAGGGTCTGTTGATCTTATTTATTTTTTCGAAGAAGCAACTTTTAGTTTTGTTATTTTTTTCAATAGTTTCTTTTGTTTCAATTTTGTTGATTTCCACTCTGATTTTAATAATTTATTGCCTTCTGCTAAATTTGCTGTTGTTTTGCTCTTCCTTTTCTAGGGCTTTGAGATGAAGTGTGAGCTCACTTATTTGTTGGTTTTTCCTTTTTTTTCAGGAATGACCTCCAGGCGATGAATTTCCCTCTTAAAACTGCTTTCATTGTGTCCCATAGATTCCAATATGTTGTGTCTATAATTACATTTATCTCTAAGAATTTTTTGATTTCCTCCTTTATGTCTTCTGTAACCCATTGATCATTCAGTAACATATTGTTCATTTTCCATGTGATGTAGAATTTTTCCTTCCTTCTTTTATCATTGATTTCCAGTTTCATTCCATTATGATCAGATAAAATGCATGTTATTATCTCCACACCTTTATATTTACTGAGGGTTGCCCTATGGCATCATATATGGTCTTTTTTTGAGAAGGATCCATGTGCTGCTGAGAAAAAAGTATATCCACTTGATGATGGTTGATATATTCTATATATGTCAGTTACATGTTGGTTATTGATTGTGATATTGAGTTCTATACTTTCTTTATTCAACTTTTGTTTGGAGGATCTGTCCAATGGTGATAGATGTGTGTTGAAGTCACCCATAATTATTGTGTTGAGGTCTATTTCATTTTGGAGCTTGAGGAGAATTTGTTTCATGAACATCGTAGCACCATTATTTAGTGCATAAATATTGATAATTGTTATGTCTTGTTGGTGAATGGTTCCTTTTAACAGTATATAATGTCCTTCCTTATCCCTTTTGATTAACTTAGTCTTGAAGTCGATTTTATTTGATATGAGGATGTCCACCCCTGCTTGCTTATGAGGATAAGTGTGCATGGTGTATTTTTTCCCAACCTTTCACCTTCAGCCTGTGTGTCTTTGCATTTCAGATGTGTCTCCAGGAGGCAACATATTGTTGGATTTGTTTATTTAATCCAAGTTACCAGCCTATGTCACTTTATTGGAGAGTTGAAGCCATTTACATTCAGAGTTACTATTGATGTATGGTTTGTACTGCCAGCCATGTTTGATTATTTATTTTTTTTTAAATTTAGTTTGTTTCTCCATGATAAGCTTTCACCCTGCCTCTGTCATTACCAAGGTACTTCCCACTGATGGTTTTGGTTGTTGTTTTTCATTTCTTTCTTGTGTAGTGTTTTTCTCAAGACGCTTTGTAAAGCTTGTTTTCTGGCTTCAAATTCTTTTAGCTTTTGTTTATCATGAAAGATTCTTATTTTATTGTGGTACCTGATGGTTAATTTTGCTGGATACATAATTCTTGGTTGGCATCCATTGTCTTTCAGTGTTTGAAATACGTTTTTCCAGGATCTTCTCGCTTTCAGCATCTGTGATCAAATATCCGTTGTTAACCTTATTGGTTTACCACTGAATGTATTCTGCCTCCATTCTCTTGTAGATTTATTATTTTCTCTTTGTTCTGTATATTGGATATCTTCATAACAATGTGTCTTGGCATTCGTCTACTGTGATTTTGTGTGCTCTTGTCCTGTATGCATCTACAATTTGTATATCCATTTCCTTTTTTATTTCTGGAAAGTTTTCTGTAATTATTTCATTCAGCAGTTTTCTCATTCCCTTGGTTTGAGTCTCTGTACCTTCCTCTATCCTGATGACTCGTAAGTGTGGTTTTATTTATGTTATCCCAAATCTCTTGGATGTTTTTCTTGTGATTTTTTTGCCAGCCTTTCTGAGTTGGCTGGACTCGTTTCAAGATGATATATTTTGTCTTCATTATCTGACGTTCTGGCTTCTACTTGCTCCACTCTGTTAGTGATACTCTCAATGGAGTTCTTAATTTGGTTTATCATTTCCTTCATTTCTAGAATTATTGTTTGATTTTTTTTATAATCTCTATCCACTGATAAAGATGCTTAACTTTTTCTTTTATATGTTTATGTAATTCATTTCAATGTTTTCTTTTACTGTTTGGATTTTCTGTCTCGTATCTTCTTTAAGTTTCCATTCCATCTGTCTAAGGTATTCCTTGAGTTCTTTATATGACCACTTTTCTGATGAATCCTGGTCCTCCTGAATATTTAGGGTGTTCTTCGTTGTTTGTTCTCCTTTTCTTCCTTGCTTGTTTATGCTGCTCATGTTACTTCTTGTTCTGTTTGACTGCTGAGTTACTGTTTACTCTTATAAATTTATTTGATGCTTGGGAGGAAAGATTTTAGAAGGGAAGGGAAAAAGTCACTAAAGAGAATGAGAGTAGGCAGGTAGAATGCAAGGAATGGGAAATAAGAAAATTGAAAAGAAATGAAATACAATAGAAAAAAATAGAAAATAAAGAATGAAAATGATTTTTTTTAAAAAATGATAATGATAATATAAAATTAAAATTAAAATTTTAAAAAATAATAATAACAAAATAGGGGAGGGGAGGGGGGATTGTAGAGGAAAGGAAAGGCAGCAGAATACAACAGTTACTAGTATGGTATTATGTAAAAATGTGGATGTGTAACCCATGTGATTCTGCAATCTCTACTTGGTTTTAAAAAGGGAGTTCATAACTCACTTGAAGCTAATGTATGCTAATGTATGAAATATGATATGTCAAGAGCTTTGTAGGGTTTTGAACAATCAATAAAAAAATAAAATAAAATAATATTATTTTGCCATTAAAAAAAAAAAAGAAAATAATTTTGAAGTTTATCTATGATCCAGGGGCAAGTTAAATGAAACAGTTTCCAGTTGTTAAGTCACCAAAAAATTTATTATTTCATGTGTTATTTATTTGTTTTGTAGTATGTTTAAATTTTATTTTTGGAAAGTTTTTAACCTTATTAAATTTGTTTATTTGTTGTGGGGAAAACAATTGTATATAGGTTAAGTATTGTTTATCAAAAATGCTTAGAACAAGAAGCATTTCAGATTTTGGATTTTTTTGGAATTATGGAATATTTATACACACATAATCTTGGGGATAAGACTCAAGTGTAAATATGAAATTCATTTATATTTCATACATGCCTTAGACCCATAGCCTGGAGGAAATTTCATACAACATTTTTAGTATACCTGCATTTTGACTGTAACCTGTCAAATGAAGCCAAGTAGGAAACTTTTCACTTGTCACATTCCAGTACTAAAACACGTTAGATTTGGCATTTTGGATTTGGGATTTGGCGATTAGGGGTGCCCAGTTTCCAGAGAGCAAATTCTATTTTTCTACTAAAGTAAACTCATTTATCATAGTAAGTTGTCCTAAGTTAATTATCTTTGTATCCACAAAATGCCTAAAACGTATTGTGGTGCCTATATTTCTCCTTAAAATCATATTTCAAACATTTAATCTTGCTTCATTGAATAAAAACAAATCATATTTTCATCTAATTTTTAGATTCTTTAATTAATTAACACAATTGCTGTCTTATTAAAGGTTCTTTCACTTAAAATACATATTTTACATTGATATTAATAATAGATGTTCTGGAATTATCAATAAAATTTTTATACAATAGCTTTTGCTCCCTGTATTTTCAAACACCACTTAACTTGTGTGTTTGTGTTGCAAACAACTTAGAGCTGATTTTGTATTTTTACTTCAAATGACATTTTCTACACACTTTCATTTATTTTTTATAATTTATTCTTTTTTACTAGTTTTTTTAGTTGTTGATGGATCCTTATTTAATTAATTAATTTATATGCAGTGCTGAGAATCCAACCAGTGCCTCACACATGCTAGACAAGTGCTCTACTACTGAGCCACAACTCTAGCCCACTCCAGTTTATTCTTAAAATTCACATTTTTTTTTTTTAGTTTATGTATAGGTATTTTTTTATTGGCTCTACACAGCACTGGTATACTATCATATTTCTTTTTTTAATTGGTTCTTTTTATACATAACATTAAGATT